>NC_048301.1:131037437-131132244 GCF_013100865.1 Trachemys scripta elegans | reverse complement strand
GGGCTTTGCTTGGTATGTGGGAAAGGAGGGCGCAGAAGCCGAAAGACAATGGCTTACCATGGCCGCATGCAAGCCGAATTCTGTTGCCCGGACCTGCGTCTGTGATCTCTAGCAGCAAAGCCACAGGCACTCAATATTAAGAGGCAAAATGCGACCTTGCACAGAAATCACATGTGCTATGTAATGTGAATAGTGTTGGTCACCGTAAAAGAGTATAAGCATTGTTCTGAAAAATGTATCTTTTTAAAAAATTCTCTCCTTTTTTCCCTCCCTCCAGCAGCTGCAAATTCTTCAAGCCTCCCTCCTCCGTCCCGAAGGCTATCTCAGATAAGGCGTCGGAAAAAGAAGACGTGAGACAAGATGTTCGCAGAAATCATGGAATCCACCTGCAGTGACAGAGCTCATCTGAATGAGTGGAAGGACACATTTTCAAAGTATAGGAAAGAAGC
The DNA here is from genome assembly GCF_013100865.1 of Trachemys scripta elegans. Classification (NCBI taxonomy): domain Eukaryota; kingdom Metazoa; phylum Chordata; order Testudines; family Emydidae; genus Trachemys; species Trachemys scripta. The sequence continues at coordinate 131,131,795 of NC_048301.1, read as the reverse complement.
CAGTGAACATGAGGACAGGAGGGACCAACATGAGGACAGGAGGGACCAACGTGAGAAGAGGAGAGACGCTTGAGATGAGAGGTGGTGGCAGGAAGATCAGAGGAGACAGGATGCAACGCTGGGGCTGCTGCGTGAACAAACAGACATGCTCCAGTGTCTGGTGGAGCTTCAGGAACGGCAGCAGGATAACAGAGTGCCATTACAGCCCCTGTATAACCCCCCCCTCACCATGTTCCATAGCCTCCTCACCCAGACGTGTAAGAACGCGGGGGGGGAGGCTCCGTACACCTTCCCATTCCACCCCAGTGGACAGCCCAAGCAAAAGGCTGTCATTTTTTAAACCCTTTTTTAGTGGCCTTTTCCTTCCCGCCGATCCTCCTCCCAAATCCCACCCGGGTTCCCTCCCTCTTTTTATAATCTATTAATAAAGAATAAATGATTTTTAAATGATAGTGACTTTATTTGGTTTGAAAGCAAGCTGGGGGAAGGGGGAGAGTGGGTTCCTTACAGAGAATGAGTCAATAAAGGGGGCGGGTTTTCATGAAGGAGAAACAAACAGATATTTCACACTGTAGCCTGGCCAGTCATGAAACTGGTTTTCAAAGCTTCTCTGATGCACACCGCTTCCTGGTGTGCTCTTCTAATTGCCCTGGTGTCTGGCTGCGCGTAATCAGCAGCCAGGCAATTTGCCTCAGCCTCCCACCCCGCCATAAAGGTCTCCCCCTTACTTTCACAGAGATTGTGGAGCACACAGCAAGCAGAAATAACAATGGGGATATTGGTTTGGCTGAGGTCTGAGTGAGTCAGTAACGATCTCCAGCGACCTTTTAAACGGCCAAATGCACATTCTACCACCATTCTGCACTTGCTCAGCCTGTAGTTGAACAGCTCCTGACTCCTGTCCAGGCTGCCTGTGTATGGCTTCATGAGCCATGGCATTAAGGGGTAGGCTGGGTCCCCAAGAATAACTATTGGCATTTCAACATCCCCAACGGTTATTTTCTGGTCCAGAAAGTAAGTCCCTTGCGGCAGCCCTTTAAACAGAGTAGTGTTCCTGAAGACCCGAGCGTCCTGAACCCTTCCCGGCCAGCCCACGTTGATGTTGGTGAAACCGTCCCTTGTGATCCACAAGTGCTTGCAGCACCATTGAAAAGTACCCCTTGCGGTTTATGTACTGGGTACCCTGGTGCTCCGGTGCCAAGATAGAGATATGGGTTCCATCTATCGCCGCACCACAGTTAGGGAATTCCATTGCAACAAAGCCATCCACTATGACCTGCACATTTCCCAGAGTCACTACCTTTCGTAGCAGCAGCTTAGTAATTGCTTTGGCTACTTGCATCATAGCAGCCCCCACAGTAGATTTGCCCACTCCAAATTGATTCCCGACTGACCGGTAGCTGTCTGGCGTTGCAAGCTTCCACAGGGCTATCGCCACTCGCTTCTCAACTGTGAGGGCTGCTCTCATCTTGGTATTCTGGCGTTTCAGGGCAGGGGACAGCAAGTCACAAAGTTCCATGAAAGTGCCCTTACGCATGTGAAAGTTCCGCAGCCACTGGGAATCATCCCACACCTGTAACACTATGCGGTCCCACCAGTCTGTGCTTGTTTCCCTTGCCCAGAATTGGCGTTCCATGGATAGAACCTGCCCCATTAACAACATGATCTCCAAAGCACCGGGGCCCGCGGTTTGACAGAATTCTGTGTCCGTGTCCATGTCCTCATCACGCTTGTCGCTGTGCTGCCACCGTTGCTGCCTCCTCGCCTCGTTTTTCTGGTCCTGGCTCAGCATAAACTCCACGAGAACGCGCGAGGTGTTTACAATGTTCATGACTGCTGTCTTGAGCTGAGCGGGCTCCATGCTTGCCATGGTATGGAGTCTGCAGTGTTCACCCAGGAAAAAAGGCACAAAATGGTTGTCTGCCATCCGTTGCTTTCATGCAGGGAGGGAGGGAGGGCTGAGGCTGTACCCAGAACCACCTGCGACAATGTTTTTTGTCCCATCAGGCACTGGGATCTCAACCCAGAATTCCAATGGGCGGGGGAGATAGCGGGAACTATGGGATAGCTACCCACAGTGCAACGCTCCAGAAATCGATGCTAGCCCCGGAATATGGACGCACACTGCCGAATTAATGTGCTTAGTGTGGCCACATACATTCGACTTTATACAATCTGTTTCCCAAATTCGAATTATATAAATTCGGATTAATCCCGTAGTGTAGACAGTGAGCTGCCAACAGAGGAGAAGCCAACAGAGGGAGTTAGCCTGGGAGTTCGCCTGAGGGGAGTTTCCACAGAGTTTTTGTCTTTCAGGCTTCTGTGAGCAGTAAATACAGCATCTGAAGAGGCTCTTAGAAGGAAGACAATCTGGATAGTAAGCGATCAGCTGTTGTGACCTGCACAGGATGGGCCATGTTTGTCTGTCTTTCTCCCAGCGGACAGAAGCGACTTCGTCAGTATGAAGTGCAAGCTGGTCTCCATATTGGAAGAGAAGGTTAAAGGACTAGAGACCCAAGTATCAACATTGCATTGCATCAGCGAAGATGAAGACTTCCTGGACAGAAGTCAGCATTTGGGGACTGCAGGCACAGCATGCTGAAGAATCAGAGGGAAGTGCAGAACGGGTAAGAAAATTGGTAGCATGTGACCTCCAGAAGAAGAAAGAGGAGACCCATGTGCCCCCAATGCAGATAGAGGTAAGAAACCATTTTCAGGCTCTCTGCACAGGTACTATGGCGCAGACTGGTTTGGAAGAGTCATCTGAGGGAAGGGATCAGGAGGAGTCCCCATCAACCAGAAGGCATGGGATGCATTGTCCTAGGGATGGGGGTTCCATGACCACCACTCCCAAGAGGAGGAGACGGATGGTGGTGGTCGGGGACTCCCTCCTAAGAGGGAAGAGTCATCCATCTGCCGTCCAAACCGGGAAACTGTGCTGCTTGACTGGAGCTAGAATTCAGGATGTGACAGAGTGTCTGCCGAGACTGATCAAGCCCTTCGACCACTACCCCTTCCTACTTTTCCATGTGGGCACCAATGATACTGCCAAGAATGACCTTGAGTGGGTCACTGCAGACTATGTGGCTCTGGAAAGAAGGATAAAGGAGTCTGAGGAACAAATTGTGTTCTTGTCCATCCTCCCTGTTGAAGGAAAAGGCCCAGGTAGGGACGATCGAATTGTGGAGGTAAATGCGTGGTTACGCAAGTGGTGTCAGAGAGAGGGCTTTGGATTCTTCGACCATGGGATGTTGTTCCAGGAAGAAGGATTGCTAGGAAGAGATGGGATACACCTAATGAAGAGAGGGAAGAACAACTTCGGAAGCAGGCTTCCTAACCTAGTAAGGAGAGCTTTAAACTAGGTTCGCTGGAAGATAGAGACCTAAGCCCTGAGGTAAGTGGGGAAGTGGGATACCGGGAGGAAACACAAAGAGGAGGGTGTAACGGGGGAGGCCTCCTGATTCATACTGAGAAAGCAGGGCAATAGGCTAGTTATCTTAGGTGCCTGTACACGAATGCAAGAAGCCTGGGAAACAAGCAGGAAGAATTGGAAGTCCTGGCACAGTCAAGGAACTATGATGTGATTGTAATAATAGAGACTTGGTGGGGTAACTCATGTAACTAGAGCACAGTCATGGATGGGTATAAACTGCTCAGGAAGGACAGGCTGGGGAGAAAAGGTGGATGAGTTGCACTGTATGTAAGGGAGCAGTATGATTGCTCAGAGCTCCAGTATGAAACTGGAGAAAAGCCTGTTGAGAGTCTTTGGATTAAGTTTAGAGGCGAGAGCAACTAGGGTGATGTCGTAGTGGGCGTCTGTTAAAGACCACCAGACTAGGAGGAGGAGGTAGACGAGGCTTTCTTCGGACAACTAACAGAAGTTTCCAGATCACAGTCCCTGGTTCTCATGGGGACTTCAATCACCCTGACATCTGCTGGGAGAACAATACAGCAATGCACAGACAATCCAGGAAGTTTTTGAAGAGTGTTGGGGACAACTTCCTGGTGCAAGTGCCGGAGGAACCAACTAGGGGCCATGCTCCTCTTGACCAGCTGCTCACAAACAGGGAAGAATTGGTAGAAGTAGAAGTTGGTGGCAACCTGGGCAGCAGTGACCATGAGATGGTTGAGTTCAGGATCCTGACAAAAGGAAGAAAGGAGAGCAGCAAAATACGGATGCTGGACTTCAGAAAAGCAGACTTTGGCTCCCTCAGGGAACTGATGGGCAGGATCCCCTGGGAGGCTAATATGAGGGGGAAAGGAGTCCAGAAGAGCTGGCTGTATTTTAAAGAAACCTTATTGAGGGCGCAGGAACAAACCATCCCAATGTGCAGAAAAAATAGCAAATATAGCAGGCGACCAGCTTGGCTTAACAGAGAAATTTTTGGTGAGCTTAAACACAAAAAGGAAGCTCACAAGAAGCAGAAACTTGGACAGATGACTAAGGAGGAGTATAAAAATATTGCTCAAGCATGCAGGGTGTAATCAAGAAGGCACAAGCAAAATTGGAGTTGCAGCTAGCAAGGGATGTGAAGGGTAACAAGAAGGGTTTCTAGAGATATGTTAGCAACAAGAAGGTGGTCAGGGAAAGTGTGGGACCCTTACTGAATGGGGGAGGCAACCTAGTGACAGATGATGTGGAAAAAGCTGAAGTACTCAATGCTTTTTTTGCCTTAGTCTTCACAGACAAGGTCAGCTCCCAGACTGTTGCACTGGGCAGCACAGTATGGGGAGGAGGTGAGCAGCTCTCAGTGGTGAAAGAACAGGTTAAGGACTATTGAGAAAAGCTAGACATGCACAAGTCCATGGGTCTAGATCTAATGCATCCGAGGGTGCTGAGGGAGTTGGCTGATGTGATTGCAGAGCCATTGGCTATTATCTTTGAAAACTCATGGCGATCAGGGAAGGTCCCGGACAATTGGAAAAAGGCAAATATAGTGCCCTTCTTTTAAAAAGGAAAGAAGGAGAACTACAGACAGGTCAGCCTCACCTCAGTCCCCGGAAAAATCATGGAGCAGGTCCTCAAGGAATCCATTTTGAAGCATTTGGAGAAGAGGAAGGTGATCAGGAACAGTCAACATGGATTCACCAAGGGCAAATCATGCCTGACCAACCTGATTGCCTTCTATGATGAGATAACTGGCTCTGTGGATAGGGGGAAAGCAGTGGATGTAATATATCTTGACTTTAGCAAAGCTTTTTATATGGTCTCCCACAGTATTCTTGCCAGCAAGTTAAAAAAGTACGGATTGGATGAATGGACTATAAGGTGGATAGAAAGCTGGCTAGATTGTCGGGCTCAACGGGTACTGATCAACGGCTCTATGTCTATTTGGCAGCCAGTATCAAGCGGAGTACCCCAGGAGTCGGTCCTGGGGCTGGTTTTGTTCAACATCTGTTAATGATCTGGATGATGGGATGGATTGCACCCTCAGCAAGTTTGCAGATGACACTAAACTGGGGGGAGAGGTACATACACTGGAGGGTAGGGATAGGGTCCAGAGTGACATAGACAAATTGGAGGATTGGGCCAAAAAATGAGGTTCAACAAGGACAAGTGCAGAGTCCTGCACTTAGGAAGGAAGAATCCCATGCACCGCTACAGACTGGAGACTGACTGGCTAAGCGGCAGTTCTGCAGAAAAGAACCTGGGGATTACAGTGGACGAGAAACTGGATATGAGTCAACATTGTGCCCAAGAAGGCTCACAGCATATTGGGCTGCATTAGTAGGAGCATTGCCAGCAGATCGAGGGAAGTGATTATTCCCCTCTATTTGGCACTGGTGAGGCCACATCTGGAGTATTGTGTCCAGTTTTGGGCCCCCCACTACAGAAAGGATGTGGACAAATTGCAGAGAATCCAGTGGAGGGCAATGAAAATGATCAGGGGGCTGGGGCACATGACTTACGAGGAGAGGCTGAGGGAACTGGGCTCATTTAGTCTGCAGAAGAAAAGAGTGAGGGGGGATTTGATAGCAGCCTTCAACTACCTGAAGGGGGGTTCCAAAGAGGATGGAGCTAGACTGTTCTCAGTGGTAGCAGATGACAGAACAAGGAGTAATGGTCTCAAGTTGCAGTGGGGGAGGTCTAGGTTGGATATTAAGAAAAAAAACATTTCAACAGGAGGGTGGTGAAGCACTGGAATGGGTTACCTAGGGAGGTGGTGGAATCTCCATCCTTAGAGGTTTTTAAGACCCAGCTTGAAAAAGGCCTTTAAGGCCTGGCAGGGATGATTTAGTTGGGGGTTGGTCCTGCTTTGAGCAGGGGGTTGGACTAGATGACCTCCTGAGGTCTTTTCTAACCCTAATCTTCTATGATTCTATGAGTCTCGCTGCCCAAGTTTTCTTTGTGAATGACTTGCAGATGGAGCACCACTCACCTCATGTGGGGGTCACTGCTGGGGATGGTCGCCCCACATGACAGACAATGCTTGAACCCTGGTGAGAGCATGACAGAGAGCAGCCAGCCACTATAACTAAACTAACATAAACTTACCCAGAGGAACTACTAACTACTATATGTAAGAAAAAAATTCTCAGAGACAGACCAATGAGCAGAGGGTGAAACACCGCATGGAGCTCTGACTTTAGCCACACCTGGTGAGAAGGAACTGAGGGGGCTGGGATGGTGCTGCCCTTATATTGCCAGAGGAGAGGCTCGGGGCACAAAGCGGACACTGCTAGGCAAAGTTCTCCGGCTCTAGTGCACTGGGCATGCACACACCTATGTAGAATACACGGCTGTATCTACTCGAAGAAGAAAAATGGGATGAGATTGAAAAACAGTCAACAGTCACAGGAGCAAGAATAGCACCAGTTACACTACCTAGGGTGAAGCATATATCACTCCTCAGATTTCAGAGGTCAGGAGGCCTGTATCAGGAAGGAATTTCACCCCCGCAGAAAATAGCGTGCAATTGGCCAGGTACATCATAAGGGTTTTATGTCTTCCTCGGAAGCTTCTGGCATTGGCCGGTGATGGAGACAGGATACTGGATGGACCAGATAGGTTTGTTGCACCATGGTAAGTCATATATGTTCCTTACAAAGCAATAATTTATCTGGGAACATGAGCACCTCTTGGAGGTAGATTCCCAGACTTCTAGTATTTCATCTTTTCAGAGGCTGAATGAAATCCAAACAGGAGCCCCAGTTAGAAGGCGACATTAGCACAAACCACTTTATCTTTAACTGGGAGGAAGCAGTCTGCTATAGCTCTCACCCCCATTGTCCGGCTGTTTCAAGCTGAAGCAATGGTCTTGTGAATTCCTGCTCACCTGCAAGTGCCCAAGAAAAATGAAACTCTGCTCCCTTCACAGCCGGCTCCACTGGATAATCTCTGGTATCAAGTATGAACGAAACTCTGCTATTTCCTTTGGAAAAGCTGGCAGGGTACACTGTCCTCCATATCATCTTTCTCTGACAGGGGGATGGATGACACCCCACAAACAGGTTTAGGGTCTCTGCCATGTTACATACAAGAATCTCTGTGGCTGTGAAGCACTTACCGTCCTCGAGGTGGGTGGAGCCGAAGGACTTGTTAGCGACACCATTTCCTGAATGGCCAGGCGCAATTTCAGCCGGTGAAGGGGGTTGCTGATGCCGATCTCTCTCTGGATCTCTGTATCGGACAAGGCAGACATGATGGCGCCGCTCTTCACGTTGGCTCTGCAGGCTGCAACATACCAGGCGGGCATGCCCACCCACAGCTGGCAACACAGAGGAAAACAGAGGGTTTCATGTACCCATCTCCACCCAGACTCTCATGCGCTAACAAGGGACACAACCGCCATTCCCGAGACTGAGAGTTCAGAAAAAAACAACTGTAGGGTTTGATCTTTTTGAATCATTTCGCTAAAGCTATGTCCACATATCCCCAGACAATTCCCATTACAATAGCAGGCTAGGGAGCCTGGCTCCATCAGCATATAGCTGGAGTCGTTCTATGCTCTGGATACTCTAGGGCAGTGGTTGTCAACCATGGGAACGCATACTCCTGGGTGTACTCAGAGGTCTTCCAGGGGGTACATCAACTCATCTATATATCTGCCTAGTTTTAGAACAGGCTACATAAAAAGCACCTAGCGAAGTCAGTATATACTAAAATTTCATACAGACAATGACTTATTTATACTGGTCTATATACTATACACTGAAATGTAAATACAATATTTATTTTCCAATTGCTTTATTTTATAATTATATGATAAGAATGAGAACGTCAGCAATTTTTCAGTAACAGTGTGCTGTCACACTTTTGTATTTTTATGTCTGATTTTGTAAGCAAGTAGTTTTTAAGTGAGGTGAAACTTGGGAGTACGCAAGACAAATCAGACTCCTGAAAGAGGTACAGTAGCCTGGAAAGGTTGAGAGCCACTGGTCTAGGGACTGCAGCCGGGGGTGGGGGACACATGGCTACAGCCCCCTGGGCACTACAGTATCATCACGCTTTCAGGTGGAGGACAATGTTTTCCAAGGAAGCTCACCAGAGTATGCTAAATGTGTGACATTTCATTTCCTAAGTCACTTAGGCACTTCTGAAAACTTTACCCTGGATGTACAATAAGTTCATCGTTTCATTTTCCCACTAGCACAGATTCCTAGATTCCAAGGCCAGAAGGAGCCACTGTGATCATCCAGTCTGATCTGCTGCGTAACACAGGCCAGAGAACTTCCGCAATGTAATTCCTAGAGCAGAGCTTTCAGAAAAATGGTCAGTGATGGAGCATTCACCATGACCCTTGGTTAATTGTTCCAATGGTTAATTACCTTCCCTGTTAACAATTTACACCTTATTTCCAGTCTGAATTTGTCTAACTTCAACTTCCAGCTGTTGGATTGTGTTACACCTTCCTCGGTTAGACTGAAGAGTCCATTATTGAATTTCTTTTTTCCCCGCGTACAGACTTATAGACCATAATCAAGTCAACCCTTAAACCGTCTCTAAATAGATTGAACTCCTTGAATCTACCACTACAGAGCATGTTTTCTAATCCTTTACTCACTCTCATGGCTCTTCTCTGAACCCTCTCCATCCAATTTTAAACTACACCAGAGGCCAAAGGGCTTGCACACGGCATTCCAACGGCTAGAATCCACGTGTTTTCTCAATATACGCCTTAATAACGTGATTAAACAAAGTAACTAACCGATGTACCACCGAACAGGGGAGAAAAACAGCACAAATACAAGGTCTGTCACGAGTCTCACAATGGATCTGTTCCTGTCTCGAGCTGAGCAAATAAATGATTTTCAGTTTGGTGGAGGAACCAAAAAAAAAAAAAAAAAAATCCATTTCAGGTTGAAACGAAATGAAAAACAAAACAAAAAATTCATGTTGGGTCAAACAAAACATTTTGTTCCACCTGAAATGAATTTTAGGTTTTTTTTTTTTAATTTTGTTTTCAGGGTTAGGTTTGTTTTTTTACCCCTTTTTGTTAATGTTCACAAATCTAGCTAAGCAAAATGAAGCTGTTCAATTCGACTATGTCACAATGAAAGGTTACAACTTTTTCCATTTTTTCTCCTGCTAAAACTATTCACTGAATTCAACCCAAATCCATAAATCATTTCGGTTGACCGAAAACTGCACTTTTCAGCAAATAAACTCTACGTCCAAAATTTTTCACCCAGCTTTATTTGCGTCAGTGTTAATCTCTCCACTAAAATGCCCAGCCTCACCTCCAACCAGGAGACCACCGTCGGTCCATCCCACTGAGCAAAGGGCATGCCTTTCCTTCGAGCATCTTCCAAAAGCTCGTGTCTGGAAGGAAACGTGAGAGAAGAGTTAGTCACTGAGGACCAGGATCTCCACACACATACTGCCTCTACCAAGTGCTGCAGGATCACTACCTCCCACACCTTCAGTCAACATGGTGGAAGCTAAGAAGAGGATGCTGAAGATAGTTATCTGCAAGACACCAGGGCTGCCCCCGCCGCCGAATTGCCACCAAAGACCCGACGCTTTGGTGGCGGGCCCTGGGGCGGAAGAACCCCCTGCCATGGGTCTTCAGGGCACTTCGGCGGCGGGTCCCGGGGGCGGAAGGACTCCCCGCTGCTGAATTGCCGCCCAAGACCCGACGCTTTGGTGGTGGGTCCCGGGGCGGAAGGACCCCTCACCATGGGTCTTCAGAGCACTTTGGCAGCGGGTCCCGGGGCGGAAGGACCCCCTGCTAAGGGTCTTCAGGGCACTTCGGTAGAGGGTCCCGGGGCGGAAGGACTCCCCACTGCTGAATTGCCACCGAAGACCCGGAGCGGAAGAAGCTTTGGGGGCCCGGGCCCCACGAGAGTTTTCCGGGGCCCCCGGAGAGAGTGAAGGACCCCGCTCCAGGGCCCCCGAAAAACTCTCGTGGGAGCCCCTGCGGGGCCCGGGGCAAATTGCCCCACTTGCCCCCGCCCCCCCCCCGGCGGCCCTGCAAGACACAGGTACATATGGACAAGCCCAGCTGGAGTAAAATGGGCACAGAAGCAATCGCTACAGGCAGTAGGACACCTTACTTAGCAACGCAATAATAGAGGTACGGGAAAGGGAGCGGTGACCATATGTCTCTGCTCAGCAGGAACTGGGTGGAGAGAGAGACACTCAGGATTCAGGGGCCGAGAAGGATTCCCAGATAGCCCTAGCCTCACTGCCAGCTTGCAGGACTCCTCTTCCCTACCACGCACAGGAACAGAGAAACAAGCATGCTTACTTCTTCCTCAGCCGCCGGTCCCTCTCTGCTTGGGCTCCCAGCTTGCCAAGTCCTAGCGAATCTTGTATGCTGAGCTCAGGATCGGTCATCAGAACTAGGAAAGGAGTAAAAACAATTCGAAGATTAGACTAGCTATCGTCTAGTCCCCAACTCCTGCCCCCAAGCAGTCACGGCCAGCTGCCTAGTGCCGTGCCACATGGGCACACATGGCTGCAGCACAGGGTGAACCATTACAGAGAGGGCAACCCCCCTCGACCCATTTACAGTACTAACAGACGCTACCACCCCATGGTCTCTGGACCCTTTGGTGAGGCCAACCAAGGGTGTGTTTTTTTCCATCCAGTTCTTCCAGATGTCCCATTCCCTTTGATGTCAAGAGTTTTATAATTAAAATAATACCATACTTAGCACTTCCAACGCTCTGCATTTCAGAGGGTTTTGCAGAATGTATCTAGCCCGGCAACAGGGTAAGATTACAGGAAAGCAAATTTGAGGGAATTAAGGCATCGAATGAGTGAGGAGCAATAGGAGGCGGCGTTAAGCTCTGACCTACACACAACCGTTGGGCCCCGTCAGTTAGACCGGTATGGTTAGAACAGGACACCTCCACTTGTGTGGATGCAAGTTATCCTGGTATGAATGTGCTTATGGCTATGGCTAGGTCTGCACTAGGGAAGGGGGGTCGACCTAAGATACGCAACTTCAGCTACGCGAATAGCGAAGCTGAAGTCGGCGTATCTTAGGTCGATTTACCTGGCCACGAGGACGGCGGCGAGTCGACCGCTGCCGCTCCCCCGTCGACTCCGTTTCCGCCTCTCGCCGCAGTGGAGTTCTGGAGTCGAGTTCCAGAGTCGACGGCAGAGTGATCGGGGATCGATTTTACTGCGTCTACACTAGACGTGATAAATCGATCCCCGACAGATTGATCACTATCCGCCAATCTAGCGGATAGTGTAGACGTACCCTATGTCTACACTCTACCATGGAAAGGGGAATAAGTGATACACCTTCATATCAGTATGACTGCACCCAGACTAGGGGTTATACCGGTCCTGCTAGAATGGTAAAAAATCACCCACCCTAACTGACATTGCTGCATCTGCGTATAGGCCAAGCCGAAGTCAGCAGCTGCAGCATGGCTCTGCACGCACAGGGACTGTAAGGATGCAGTCCTTCCTGTTTAACAGAGACCTAACCCACCCAGAGTAAGGCTTGGTTTCCCCCTCTTCACGCGCCGTGCAGACAGCAGCCCCTCCCCCCATCTCTTACGCTGAATCCCAAACAAGAGACACAGCCACTCAGAAGGTGCGTCCCAAGGCCTGTCACCCCACATCACCCCCTGCCCTCTTTACAGGGGAAGGAAGAGACTCAGACCGTGGCCGGTGGCTCCGTCTCGGCTCAGCTGAATCAGACGGCCTTTCTCTTTCTTGCCGAACAAACGCCCAATGGAAGATTTGATTCCTTTTCTCTTGGAGCCTTTGTGCAGGGAGTCCTGGCTGCTGGTACTGCTGCTCAGGTTGCTTGTCTGCTCCTCCAAAGAGCTAAGAAAGGGGGCAGGGGGGAAGAGAGAACAGGCAAGACTTTCAGATTGTTCTTTCTTTGGAGCGGCACCAAGTAGCAGCACCCAGAGCAATGAGCGGGGAAACCCAGACGCCTCCCAGAGCCTGCTACTCCCCCGAGGGAGCGGTAAACCTTTGTGTTTACACACCACGCACTCCCGACGGCACACACAGGAGCCAAGCAGTCAGCCAGGCAGACAGCCAGCATCTGGCACAGCCAAGCAGTGGGGGAGAACAGATGCTGGCCAAGGACGCACACAGCAAACTGCCTGGGACCACGGGTAGGCACCGTGGGAAGACAAAGGGCCTTTGGTTCCAGACGGGTTAGGTCCCTCACACCTAGCACTTGGCCACCTTTACCATCCGCCCTGGCTAGAAGAGCCCATATCCTCGTTCCGCGCTAACTCAATGGAGGCGGTGAACCGAGCCTCATCTGACATGGCTTCTCCGGTGATCTGGGCTCAGCCGGAGGGATACAAGTTGGGAGCCATCGTCCGTCTTCTCATTCCCAATGACCCTTTCCTCGAAACGCGAGGCCTGGTGAACCCCCGATTCCAAGCAGAATGGATGAGGTGAAGTCACTGCACCCTGCTCCCTGGGAATTACCGTAGGGTACGCACCACTCCCAGCATCTCTATGTTAGGAGGGAGAGGCCTGAATCACCTGTATGGGCTCCGTCATCTACCCCAGAAGCCCAAAGGCCACCAGCCACAGCCTTAGTCCTGGCAGATCCCTACTCACCTATGGCATCAGGTCTGGTGTTTAAAGCATCTGGTGCCTTTATTATTCCCAACCCCTACAGGGCCTGTCCCCCTCCCATCCCCATGTCTTGTAGGAGGGCTTCCCTGCTCCAACACACACCATGAGACACGGCACTGGCAGAGTCCATCCACTTGCCAGGCTCCCTCCTGCCCTCCGTACCTTTTGCCATCCTCCTGACTGAAGGCAGGATGCCCCAGCTTCTCCAGCCGCAGTGTCCTGGGTGAGGAAGGAGGGGAAGTCTCACATTTTATGGTGGTTTTATCTTCTCGGTTCTCATCCCGAGCGGCTGGCGACTAAACAAACAGTGGAGCGGTGAGGTTAAATGGGAAAGATTCCTGCCTCCAGAGTTAACCTGCCTCTAACAGACCCGCCCAGCCCCAGCCCTGGGAGCAGCTAGCCAACCAGTGCCTTTAAAAGCCAAGTGAGAACAGGGCCTTGGTGATTTTTATGTGCCACAGCAGCCTCTTCTCACTGCATGCCCTGAACCAAAGAACCCAGGTGATGGCCTGTTCCCAGACCAGGGGGCGATGTGGCCATAAAGGGCAGGGATAGAACCTGATAAGAGCAGGGAGTGGCAGAGAAAGAAGGTGCCCTTTTGGTTCCCACAATGCTGTGCGGGAATGAGCAGTCTCCCTAAATTCCAAAGGAAACATGCCCATGTCCTAGCCTTGGATTCAGCCTGCATTCAGCCTGCATCCAGCCACCATGGGCAAAAGGAGCAGATGTCTGCTGCAGGGAGCTACAAGCAGTAGGCACCAGTTAGATGAGTTGGCCCAACACCTTTGCAGCTCCCCACTGGGCCCAGGCAATAACCTCGCACTGGCCCGGACGTCCTCCCATCCCATGGCACGACAGCCTGAATCCACAAAGGTGTTTGGGCTCCTAAATTCCACTGAAATCAATGGAAATTCGGAGCTGTCAAGGCTACTTCCTCACTCTGAACTTTAGGGTACAGATGTGGGGGCCTGCATGAAAACTTCTAAGCTTAACTACCAGCTTAGATCTGGTCCGCTGCCACCACTCCCAATGTGCTAATTTCCTTCCCTGGGTAGCCTTGAGAGACTCTTCACCAATTCACTGGTGAATACAGATCCAAACCCCTTGGATCTTAAAACAAGGAGAAATTAACCATCCCCCCTCCTTTCTCCCACCAACTCCTGATGGATCAAGATCCAACCCCCTTGGATCTAAAAACAAGGAAAAATCAATCAGGTTCTTAAAAAGAAGGCTTTTAATTAAAGAAAAAGGTAAAAATCATCTCTGTAAAATCAGGATGGGAAATAACTTTACAGGGTAATCAAACTTAAAGAGCCCAGATGTCCCCCCTCTAGCCTTAGGTTCAAAGTTACAGCAAACAGAGGTAAACCCCCTAGTAAAAGGTATATTTACAAGTTGAGAAAACAAAGATAAAACTAACACGCCTTGCCTGGCTGTTTACTTACAAGTTTGAAATATAAGAGACTTGTTCAGAAAGATTTGGAGAGCCTGGATTGATGTCTGGTCCCAAGAGCGAACAACCACCAAAACAAAGAGCACAAACAAAAGCCTTCCCCCCACCAAGATTTGAAAGTATCTTGTCCCCTTATTGGTCCTTTGGGTCAGGTGTCAGCCAGGTTACCTGAGCTTCTTAACCCTTTACAGGTAAAAGGATTTTGGAGTCTCTGGCCAGGAGGGATTTTATAGTACTGTACACAGGAGGGCTGTTACCCTTCCCTTTATAGTTATGACAGGAGCCCAAGTTCCTTTGTGGATCTGGGACAAACTGGCCCAGTTTCAGTTGGGTGCCTGTCCTCCATGGGGAGGTCGGGGTGTTGAGGGGAAGGGGAGGTCGTTCCCTCCTTTACTAATGCAGCGATGGCTTTTCTGGCTGGCCGATCTGTACGCAGGCCTCTGCTCTGGGGCTAGAGGAACTGTGCGAGTGGGCACCAAATGGGAAAGAAGCTACACATGGGAGCTGAGTGTGTGGACAAGTGGCCCAGTTGGTGCCGGGATCTGGGTTGGGGCCACAGTCGAGGCTGAGTTGAAATCCTCCGGTTGTTGCTTCCTAGGAGGCATTAGCAAGGACTCCACCCTGCTCGCCCGGAGCTCTTGGTGCAAGTCTAGAGAAAAACTCAGCGTCCTGAGTCCCGTCCCCACCCCGTATCCAGGCCGGGTGGAACGCTCTCTCCTCGGCACAGATTCCTGACAGGATCGAGCCTGACACCGGGGCACCTGAAGTACCAGCGCAGAGATGGCAAACATGCTTCACTGCACAATACAAAAGACTTGGCTCTGGAGCAGGAAGATGGCCATGGATGCTGGCAGATTGGTAACTGAGCTTAGACGGCAAAGTCCAGGGCAGGCCGTGCAATGGAACACAGAGGCACAGGTGGCTGCAGTCTCTGGGCTGATGCATGCAGGTTTGGTGGGCATGTGCCTACACAACCAGCAGCAGGACCGGGAATGCAAGCTACAGCACGGCATGTGCTGCCACAGCAGGACGGGACACGCAGGCAGGCATGGCAGCTGCACCAATGAATGCAGGAGCGGCAGCAGGACCGTAGATGCCAGGGTTGGGAGAGTGCTCCTGTGTCCTCGGCCCATTCCCTGTCCCAGTGCAGGACTGTTCTCTCACACTGAAGGGAAGGATCTGAGCAGGCCTCCCTCGGGCAGGCACCCCCATCCATGTCCGAGGGAGGGGAGCTTGAACATAGCACCAGGCTGGGCTGTACAGGACGTTTTCTCCACAGCAACAAAGATGTGTTAGCGGATTAACCACACTGCTGGGCTCTGTCCAGCAGGCCTTACCCTAGGGAAGAGCTGGGAAAGGAGGCTAATTTCTATGCTACTATCCTTGACCACGTCCTTGAGCTGGCCCTAAAACAACACCGCCCAGTCATGGTCCCACAGACGCCAGCGGGCTCCTGAGGCCACTCCCTGTCACTGAACCCCTCCACGGGCAGTGTCCATCTACAGGCGCTGCTCGTTATCCCAGTCCCGACTGTCACTGACCTGTGGAACAGCATTCAAAGCACACAGAGACCCACAGGCCCAGCCATCTACCCTGAAAGTCCTGTGGCTAGGACTGGGCCTAGCTCCAAGCGAGCCCAGGGAGACAGCCTCCTCCTCAGTGTAGCGTAAGAGCTGTGCACGTGCAATGAAGATTGACGTACACACATATTCGAGGCCATGAACTGCCGCCAGTCCAGGGAGGGCCAGAGACAGGAATTCAGAACCCCAGACCCCAGGGATTTCTCCTGGGTAAGCGGTAGTGCACCGTGCCTCTCTTCACGCAGACGGGAAGGCAGCAGGGCCATGTCTGTGTACGTGTTATGTGACACAGCTCTTTGCTCACATCCCAGGCAGCACCTGGCCTCTGTTTCTCCCCACACACCTGGGCTGCCCGCAGGACACTCATTTCCGTGCTGCAGTGATGTGTGGAGTGAAAGGGGCACTGCTTTACAGCAGTGATCAGAGCTGCAGGTGAGTCCTTCTGCTGTCTCCCGCGGATGTGTCTGAGAATGGCCGAGTGTCACTCGTGTGTCCCACGGACAGACCCTGGGCCCAGTCTGACGCAGGCTTTTGGCCTTTCTGTTAGGAGCTCCATGCTGGAAAACGTGGTGAGGCAGAGAGAGGGTTCAGGCCACCTTCAGCACCCCCGTCTCTCTGTCTGTGTACAGATATTGCAGCAGCACCCAGAGATCCGAATCATGATCAGAGCCTATTGTGTTAGGTGCTGTACAAACATATGTACGTCCCAAGGCACAGTCCCGGCCCCGTATCGCTCACACTCCTTCCCCCGACAAGCTTTCATTCCTCAGGATACAAACACACATGAGCAGCTCCCGCCTGCGGTTCAACACAGGCACCGCAGCAGGGCCTAGGACGTTAGCAAGAGAGCGAGTCAAAGAGCCAGAGGAATTAGAGAGCGACTCACAAGCAGTTTCCTCCTGTGCTTCCGTAAGTCACTGGGCTGGTTGCAAGAGGCAAAAAAAAGAGACACAGAAAGGGAGGCAGTTAGCTGAGAATTCCCCTGTGGGCAGAGCAAAGCGACAGAGGTGCTGACTGCAAAACACCCACCCCAGACAGCCCACAGAGCCAGGTGTGGGCCCTAGTGAGAACACCCCCTTTTGCACGGCTTTCCCTAGGGCTGGGCAAATCAACACAGGGTAACGGCAACAGTCATAGTGGGCTTTCAACACCCCCGCCCGCACCCACACCCCTCCTTGTACCCACACACCCGGCTACCCTCCCATATACCCCCACACCGCCCTCATACACATAGCCCCTGCCCGGTTCTACACACAACTCCATCCTCACACCCAACCCGCATACACCCCCCTCAGTTACCTGTTCACTTGCCCAGATAACGCCCTCACACTACACCTCCATCCACACCCCTCACACATATCCCTGCCCAGGTACACCTCACCTCCCCCCCCCATGTACACTCCCTGCTTGGTACCCCCACCTTTCCATCCACCCCCTCACATCCCCACTCGCCCCACCTTCATTCACACATTGCCCTTGTGCCCTCATACCCACCCCTGCATTCACCCCCCCATCAACCCCCGCCTCCCCCAGGCCTCCCAGCTGCCCTCGTGACCCCCTTTCCATGGGGTAGCAGCAGAGTTGCGCTGGCCGGGAGCAGGCGTGCGAATGATCACACAACAGGCCATGACATTCTAGTGAGCAGCATCCACAGCTCAGAGACACTGTGCTGCGCCCCTGCCCCTCAGGAAGGCAGGCGCTGTGTGGGGAGATCCTAGAGCGGCGCCTGTGGGCCCCTGTGGGTTCAGCGGCCTTGGCTCGCACTGGCACACCCCACCCGGCTCACCAGCGTCATGATCCCCATGCGGTCCAGGTCCTGAGCGGCGCTGCGGGAGGACAGCTTCGGGGTGGAGCGCCCGCTGACCGGGGGCGAGGAACTGGCCAGGGACAGGGCTGTCAGGGAGGTGGGGATGGAAGCCCGTTTGCGCAGCTGCATCAGGTTCAAGCCCTCCATGCTGCCACTCGTGACGCGGGTCTCCAGCTCCTCAGCGCGCAGCTCCGTGGATTCCTTCTCCTCTTGAATCATCCTGAGGAATTGCAGACGGCGTGAGGCGTGGCAGAATTCCCGCTTCTCCACTGACGGCTCAGTCGCCATTCCGGGGGGTCCCCCAGCGACCTCCTGCCTCCGCTGCTCCCAGACGCCAGCGGCCAAGCGGGATGGCACCACAGGGCTCCCCCCTCCCCCCTGCAGTGCCAGGACGCCCCCGTCCCCTCTCAGGGAGGCAGCGGCACGGGGCCCCCTTCTCCACTCCAGCAGGGGCAGCCGGGCCCCGTCCCTCAGGAGTAAGAGTGATGCCCCCCCCGAAACCAGGCAGAACGAAGGTTGTTTGGGAGCCCCTGCAGTGTATTGTGACATGAACCCTTCCCCGTAACTCCAGCACAGCGAGGCTTCGTCTGGGGGCTCCCAGGGCTTTTCTTAGTTAAAAATGTCACATGTGAACACGGCCCAAGGGGCCCCTAGAGGATGCTGCCCCCGATGCTTCATCTCTCCAAATCACTCTGGTCTCAGCCTTCCATCCTTCCCCCCACTGGAACGCCCACAAGTTCCTGAGGGTGCTCCAGCTGCTTTCATCCACTCTGGGCAGCGCAAGGACCCTGAGCCGAGTAACCCGGCCCGCTGGGTTTACAGCAGATCTTGGTCACCAGAGCAGGGCAAAGCAGCCAGAGGGTACAGCTAAATTCCCACACTCCTGTCCTCCAGAATCCCCCTCCCCACATTCCCCTGCACAGCCCCGAATTCTCCTGCCCCTCCCCACATTCCCCTGCATGCCCCCAAATTCCCCCTCCCCACCTGCCCCTCCCACATTCCCCTGCATGCCCCCAAATTCCCCCTCCCCACCTGCCCCTGCACCCACATCCCCCGCCCTCCTGCCCTTCACTGCAGCACACAGAACCAGACACTCCACAGACTTTACCTGATCTCCTCATTAATGGCGTCCAGCTGCTCCTGCAGCATGATGGCTAGGGTCTGGGCGTCGGAGTGCCCGCTGGGGGACAGCACGTCCATGGAGCTGAAGAGTGCCTCGCGATCCTCCTCCTCCACGTCCGAGATTTCCGGGTCGCTGTCGAAGGCGTGAGACACGGTGGCCAGGACACCGCCTGGCTGGGTCTGCTCCCAGTCCTGAGAGACGGCAGACCCCACACAGCTCACTACTTCCCCACCACGCAGCAGAGGCCAGGGCCCAACCCATGGGAGTTAGGCTCCTAAATACCTTTGAGGAGCTGGGACCAAGCCATGAAGCAGCCAGCACCAGCTCCCCTTGAGCAGGGGCAGGACCTGCTCCCTGGTGAGGTGCCTCCGAGTGCCCCTCATTCCTGTGTGAACCTCCCTCTCGCAACTGTGCCAGGAGACTCTAGTGCACAAAGAACCAGGCTCCTTGGATCAAACACACTGTGCTACCGGTCCCCAGGGAGACGGCCCCCCATATGACCTCCAGAGCCAGACCTTGGGGAAAGCCTTCCCTCTCAACCTGGTTCCTGGGGAGAGGGGCCCCCAGACATGGGTCCTAGGGCAAAGGGTCCCCACACGCCCCGCAGAGCTGGGCCCTGGGGACACATTTCCCTCTCGACTTGGGTCCCGGGGAGAGGGGACGCCCCCTTAAACCGGGCTGAAGGGAGAGCCCCACCCCCAGAGCTAAGTCCCATGGAACGGGGCCCCCACATGCCTCCAGAGCCCGATCCTGGTGAGAGGATCCAGGCCCTCCCCCATTCCCCAGGGAAATGCAGCAACAGAGACACTCTGCTCAGGGCAGTGCTCTCTATTCACCAAAGGCCATAAGTGCACACCGGCCGGCTCTGCTGTCCCTCAACCCCCATGCCCGTCCCGTGCCACGTGCATCCGGTGTGGTGTAACTGCACCATGAACCCACTTCACCCTGCGCTTTAAATCAGGGAGTAAGTGCTGGCTTGGCCACGGTCCTGTCACTCCCCCACACAATAAGGAACCTCTTGATAAGAAGGGGGTTTAGGGCAATAGCCCTGCAGCTGTCCCGGCCTAATGACCCCAGCAAAGCCCCCCCTCATTTGAAAGGACACAGGCAGCTGCCACAGCTGTTTCAGTTGCAAAAGATCTGTAACACACTCCAAGCTGCAGGCGTAACCGGAGCCTGCACGCAGGCCGGCCGCTGCCCTCGGAGGCGCTGGCTTGAGATCAGCCACGAGCCGCACTCGGAGCAAGGTTGACACTGGGAGATTTTACCTTGGGAGGTTCTTCCCGCAGAGCTGCAAAGCGACCCATCTGTGACCGGTGCAGTCCAGGAGGCGTCCCGAAGGTCTCGGCGGGGGCGTGAACCACCGTGCTCAGGGGGTACCTAAGGTCCGTGGCGCTACCCACGTGGGACCTACGAGAATGAGGGAGAAGAGCCACAGTGTGAAATGCTGCGGTTATGACAACACAGGCGCAGCCCCTCCTGCCTGGGGCGAGCTGGCTCATGCGGCAGGCTGCTAAACCCGTCTCCTGCCCCACAGGCCGAGCCAGTGCACTCCGTGCCCAGCCTGGGCTTGCACTGAAGGGAAAGAGAGATGGAGATGGGGAAGTCTGAGTTCCCGGGGCTGTGACCACCTGACCTGAACTGACAGTGCCTGCTCAGGGCTCTGGAGGAAAGTGAAGCCCCTACCTCACTGTCTCTAGATCCCAGGGAAATATCTCCCCACCCCGATTCTGGAGAGGCAGTTCCACCTGGTGGGTGTGAGCAAGAGCTAGTGCACGTAACCAGCCAAACCCGTGATGCAACTGGCGCCCAAGGCCCCGCTCCTCAAAGAGATTTAGGTATCTAACTCCCACTCAGCTCAGGATCTGGGCCCAAGTAACAGACCATGTTTTCTTGCGCCTCCGTGTGCTAGGCAGCACAGGTACCGACCACCTGGCTAAGAGAACCGAGCCACTAAGAAAAGGCCCTGCAGTGTATTTACTCATTTCCCTGAGATCCCCGGTCCCTGAGTTCATACAGTTCTCAGCCAAACTCTTCTGATATTCCCGACAGGACTCAAGCCCCCTAAGATTCCCCTGCAGTCTTCTCTTCTCCATAGCCCACTTCAGCCTCTCCCCGTGGTGAAGATCTGCCACTAAAGCTGGCCAGGAAGTGATCCGCTACCCACCCCCAGCACCACCACCAAAAATTTCAACAAAACCCAAACTGTTTCCTTTTTGTCACATTTTTTTCTTCAACGTTTCTTGGGGGTTCATCAAAAAGCTGAAAAATTCCAGTTTAAAGCCAAGCATTCAGGGCAGGGGGGTTCCCACCAATGGACAGGTTTTATTTATTTTATCTGAAAAACCCTTTTGGCTGGCAAATGTTTGAGCCACTCTCCCTGCCACGCCTCTGTGCAGTGCAGGAGCTCAGACCCGGCAAGTTCAGATGTGGCCTCACCCCGCCTTTGTCCAGTGACCGAATCGTTTCCCTGTCTTCATTACGACAGCACTTGTCATGCAGCCTGGAATCATGTTGGCCTTCTGTGCCGCAGGTGGGCAAGGCCTTCCCCACTTCACTTTGCTCCTAGCCCTAGTCTCTTAGGGCCAGATCGACAAAGGTATAGGCACCAAAAGGGGCAGACAGGTGCCTAGTGGGATGGACAAAAGCACCTAACCAGGTCAGGAGCCTGACTTGCATTGGAAGTCTCTGGTATTTCGGCACCTATCTCAATTAGGCACTTTTGAAAATCCCACTAGGAGACAAAATGTGTTAGGTGCCTCGATCCCAGTGATTTCCAGTGGGAGTCAGGTGACTAGTCTGTTTTGGAGCTTTTGTCACTCTCATTAGGTACCTATCTGCATCGTTAGATCCCTAAATACCTTTGTAATCTGGCCCTGATCTCTTTCATGGCCAGCACTTTCCAGAGCTTTACCCACCACTCCATGTCGTGCTTTTCAGATACAGCACCCTACACAGGCTCACTTCCGATTCCCTCAGCAATTCCCTGAGCCATCCCCCTCATGTGTGACTCTTTCCAAAGGGGGATGTAGGACACTCCCCGTTACGAATGAGATTGCCAGTTCTGCTGTCCTCAGCAAATGTTACCGCTCTCCAGGCTGAGGGCTAGGTCACCAACTATCCCTGCACCGCTTCCGGTGCCTTTTTTGCAATGGAGTTCATTGCCAGGGAGGTGACATGCTGCTTTGGTGCTCACCCAATCAGCCGCACAATTTACACAGCTGCCCTCCAGAGCCAGGTCGACGAGCCTCAGCTGAGTTTTGCAGCTCAGGCCCATCTCTGTACAGGAAAGGCATTCCAGACAGGTGCTGATAGAAGCTTTATAGGAGTACAATGCACTGCCTGCTTGACCAGCCCGGACTGATGGAGCAAGAGAAGATTAGATAGATCCCAGTCTCCTTTTTCTAGGGAACCCTTGTGCTCTAGGTTGGTATATTACTAAGCCAACCTTTAACTGATGGGGTTAGGGACAAACTTCCCTCTTGGGCAGGGTATTCCTAGGGGGTTCGGTCACCTTCCTCTGAAGCAGCTGGCACTGGCCACTGTTGGGAGACAGAATCCTGGACTAGATGGCTGCATCATGCGGGAGGTCAGACTAGATGATCATACTGGTCCCTTCTGACCTTAAAGTCTATGAGTCTATGACCCCTGGTCTGGTCTGGCAATTCCTATGAACAGCAGTCCCTTAACCGAGCGGAAAGGGATGGTTTCAAATGGAATTTCCAGGCCAAAGGCACTAGAGTGCCTTAGGTCACAGCAGGGGGTGAATGAATGAAGAGACAACAAGCAGGGCCGGCTCCAGGCACCAGCCCACCAACCTTGTGCTTGGGGCGGCACCTGGAGGGGGGCAGCGCGGCGCTCTGGCTCTGGCTGCCGGGGAGAGCAGAGCCCCGGCCGGCTTGCTGCCCTCTCCCCGGCGCTCCGGCCAGTCGGGGAGAGCGGAGCCCTGGCCGAGCTCGCCGCCCTACCCCCGGCGCTCCGGCCGGTTGGGGGGGGCGGCCCGCGGGGGGGCGCCGCGCCCCCCCCCGCGGCGCGGGGGGGGGGGGGGGGGGGGGCAGGAGGCTTTTTTGCCTTGGGCGGCAAAAAAGCCAGAGCCGGCCCTGACAACAAGGGACACTTAACTAATGGGACAGATTGCAAGGGGCACTTGGAGTCTTTCAGACAAGGGTGTCTCGAAAAGCTCCCTGTTAGCTCAGCCGGAAGCTCTGGGCTGGATGCAGGAATTGCTGAGTGAGGTTGTCTGGCCTGTGTGATGCAGGAGGTCAGACCATCAGAATGGTCACTTCTATAATCAGACTGACTGCACAGTGGCCATCCTCTGCTGAGACCTCTTCTCTCTCTAGAGGTTTAAGAAGAGGCTATTGCCCTTGTGGAAATAATTCCCCTCCGATCCTGCCAGATATCTCTCACCAGTACAGGGTTTGGTCCAGCTGCTGCAGAGGACTGGACCCCTCTCTAGGTCCCAGACTAGCAAACACAAGAGGGTTTGAAGACCTGAACTGGATTCTTCTCTGGATGTGACCCAGGTGTCTGTCAGACCCCTAAGGAATACCACAGCTTCTCCTCCTTGGGGGACAGGCCAGAGAGAAGATGTGGGAACGGGGGATGGGTGTGTGTGTGGTGGTTTCCTTGCCCCAATGGCAGCAGCAGCAAGGAAGTCAGGAATAGTTCTGAAACTCTTCCTTCATGACCAATCGGGAGGACGGGGGAGGGGTTGCAGAACACAGCAGGCAGCTCATTGATGTTGAGAACTGACACTGACGAGGAGAAAGACCCCCGTGGACACAAACTCAGGCAGCTAATCATAGACTATCAGGGATGGAAGAGACCTCAGGAGGTCATCTAGTCCAACCCCCTGCTCAAAGCAGGACCAATCCCCAGACAGATTTTTGCCCCAGATCCCTAAATAGCCCCCTCAAGGATTGAACTCACAACCCTGGGTTTAGCAGACCAATGCTCAAACCACTGAGCTAATGTGTCTAGCGGAGCTCAGGGGGGAAATCCTGGCTCTTGAGAATTTCACCATTGACTTTGGCGGGCTCAGGATTCCACCCGAGGTGCAGAGTCCGGACCCAGCAGGTGGATGAACGAGGAGGACCAACCTGCCCAAACACCCTAACCAAGTGGGCAGCAGGCAAATACGTATCCTGTTACCTTGCCACAAAATGGCATTTAAGGCGGTACTACCCGCTCGGCCCTTTCTAGCCTCCCTTGGGGAAGCCGTAGAAGCGCAGGCAATCCATGGTCACCTCTAGCCCCGGAGCCACGCCTTGACATGGCATTCCCCCTAGACTGCAGGAGAGTGTTCGACACCTTTCCCGCCAGATCCAGCCTGTCATAAATATGAAGGGAAGGGTAACAACCTTTATGTATGCAGTAACATAAAATCCCTCCTGGCCAGAGGTACAGAATCACTTACCTGGAAGGAGTTAATCAGTTCAATTAACCTAGTTAGCACCTGACCAAAAGAACCAATGGGGAAAGAAGATATTTTCAAATCTGGGGGGTGGGGGTAAATTTTTGTTAGTGCTCTTTTTGTTGGTTCCTCTCGGGACAAAGAGAAAGACCAAGCAGGTAAACCAGCTCCTAACAAGATCCTGAAATGATGCATCTAAAACTGCAGAAATTTTAAGTAATAGCAAGGAAATGCGTTAGTTTATCTTTTGTTTTAGCTTGTGAATTTTCCCTATGCTAAGAGGTAATTTTATTCCTGGTTTGTAACTGGGAAGCAGAGTTAGAGGGGACTCCTCTGTGTTTTAAATCTTTTTATTTACCCTGTAAAGTTATCTTCCATCCTGATTTTGCAGGTGTGATTCTTTTTCTTTTTTTTAAATAAAATTCTTCTTTTAAGAACCTGATTGATTTTCAGTGTCCTAAAAAACAGAGATTTGTTAACCTATTGGTTGGTATATTATTATTATTCTCAAGCCCCCCTAGAAAAGGGGGTGAAGGGGCTTGGGGGGATATTTTTTTTGGGGGGGGGGTAGGACTCCAAGTGGTCCCTCCCTGAATGTTTGTTTACATCACTTTGTTGTGGCAGCAATACCATCCAAGGATAAGGAAAGGAATTTGTGCCTTGGGGAAGTTTTTAACCTAAGCTGGTGAAATATAAGCTTAGGGGTCTTTCATGCAGGTCCCCACATCTGTACCCCAGAGTTCAGATTGGGGAGGGAACCCTGACACAGCCTCTCCCATGTCAGGGCAGGACTGAGAAGGCAGGTGCGCTTGATTTCCCACGGGGTTGACAGCTCTGGCTGCACAGGCAGAACCCACTGACATCTGGAGGAGGCTGACCAACCACGGGCATGGAGTGACCATCTTGGGCTTGGACCTTGCCTGACATCCTCCTGTTATGGAGAAGCAGGAAGGAACCCAGGTTGCTCATTCTTGCATGAGGGGAGGCTGGGAACATCCAGAACGTCTGGTGAGGGGGAGGTGATGCGGCACAGAGCCAGGGAAGCGGGGCACCATGCAGCGAGCTGGATTGGTCAGGGACTGGAGAGGCGACTCTCCTGGGTACAGACGAGTTCTGGGTCGGCCATGAGAGGTTATCTAGGTAGGGAGACGTCATGGCTACCAGTTGAGATGCTCAAAGCGGACTTGGGCATTCAGACACACAAATCCCATTGAAATTAACGGGGTTTGCGTGGCTAAATTGCCAAGTCTGCTTTGGAAACCTCAGCCACTGGCCCTTTCTCCACCCAAGCTAGCAGGAGGAGGGATTCCCCCCAGGCAGGGCGTGTCTGCCCCTTCCCTACTGTGCCACCCTCTGTTGTGACTGGCGCTGCCTGCCCCAGAAACACCTCACAGCATCCCCGCTGCTCACAGTGTGGGTATACAGATCAGCTTCGCTCCCCCAGCTGCGTGGGTGTGTCACAACACACCAGCTGGGCTCTCCCACCTCCTGAGGGGACAAGGAGGAAACTCAGCAAGCCTGGCACGGGAGGTCCTGACTGAAGAGGAAATTGCAGGTGTCAGCAATACGGATTCCCAGAAACAACCCCGAGTCAGGCAGCCCAGGAGACAGAGCCTGTCTCTCAAGGAGAGGGCAGGGCTGGGGCAGGCGGGGAGCCGAGGTCTCAGCAGACTGTTGGAATGGGAAGAGGCGATGCTTTCTGCACTGTCCTATCTCATGGAAATACTCGCTCCGCGGCAGTGCTGGACATGAGGGGCAGGCTGAGGCCAGGGCTTGGTTTCCTTGCCAGAAATTCCGAACAGTTCTAGGCACTTACGGTGATGGGGCATAGGGTCCCTGATGAGCCACCTATCTAGGTACGGCAGATCAATGACCAGCTGCCTCCTTGGGAAAGCCATGAGCTGTGTCACAGCGTGGCACTGGCGCTGTGACACGGCAGCTACCTAACTGGGCTTTAAAGGAAGGCACCTGGGCCATATAAATGGGGCAGAGAGCGGGTCAGTCAGGAAGAGGGCAGGTGAGAGCTGCAGAGACCCGGAGAAAGTCCCTGAAGGAAGCTGTAAGAGGGTGTTGGGGGAAGGCTAAAGGCAGGAGAGCAGCAAGAGAGGTTGGCTGGCTGGCGTCCCCGACCCAGGGCTAGAGGAATGGAGAGGATTGAAGGCAGAAGAGCAGCAGAGGGAGCTGCCTGCTGATGTCTAAGCTGGAAAGCGGAAGCCGAGGGCCAGACAGGGCTGAAGGCAGGGAAGCAGCAGGGGGCTTACCCATGGGCATCTCCATGCCAGGAGAGGTTAATGGAATGGGGGCGGGGGTGATGGTGAGGATGATCTCCCAGCAGAGAGGCAGTGGGGGCCCCTCTGGGAAGAGCGGTGTTGTACTCTACCTGGAAGGGCTGCGGTGGCTGTCCTGGCAGAACAACAGGAGAGGACCGACGACAAGCCCAGGTATGGGGAGCACCAGGGGACTATCTGTCCTGGGATTTCAAGGCCCACATGCACTGGGGGTGACTATGTGTGGAGATTTGTTTTGGACTATTTACACAATGGCTTGGTAATAAACCAGCCCCAAGGAGGGCCAAAAGAGCCTGGTGTAGAGTTGCTCAGAAGAAAGGAAACTGAGGCAGGCACGCTTGTCATGCTGCAGCCTGTCACAGGAGGGTCTGCAAGTGGGTTGCCCTAGGATACTCAGTCATTAACTTGGTCAAGCTGCTGGGTGCTGGCGCCATTCTAAGAACCGCCGGCGCGCTCTTCAGACACATCCCAGCTTCTTCCGGCAGTAACCCCGAATCCTCTTGTCAATGCCCCATGCTACTGGCCCCTACCACATATCCAGCCAACTCCATCTCAGATCCATTCTTGACCACATACTGGCTCCTCCACTTCAGGTGCAGACTGGGGGATGGCAAGCCCTGGCCATTGGGGAATAACAGCATCAAAGGCAATTCTAAGCCCTTTTCCAAGGGATGGTGCAGCTGCTGTGGGCTCTACAGCTGATTGCACTTGGACCTACTGGAGGGTCTTTGGAGAAGTCAGAGAACAGCTGCCAGGGACTCTCTCTCTCTCCCACCAAGTTCCCTACAGGACCTGCTGGCTGTGGTCTCTGACCAGAAACTTTAAAACCATCGTTCCTCTGTCAACAGTCCCTGCTGCCCACTGCCTCAGTCATAGATGGGACAAAAGGATCAGATTGTCTGAGGAGAGAGTCTGAGCGGATGTGGACGGTGAGTAGGCAGTATGCTCTTTTGCTTCCTCGCAGAAAACGGGGTGCTTTGCCATGGAAAACGTCCACAACTAATATTTTGATTTTTTGTCTACATTTTACATGAAAATTTTTGACTTTTTGATGGAAATTCAAAAAGTAAAAAATTTCGGCCAAACCTAGTAAAATGTCAGATCTAAAATGCTGCCATGGTGCCTCATGGGAGTCATAGTTTGGGGGCCTCATACCTCCATCCTCCCTTATGGGCTGAGTTTCCTAGTTGGACTGCATCTCCCATGATGCACCAGTCTCTTTTCTTGGCGAGGCAAGATTATATCAGGGAGGCCCTGGCCATGGTGTATCATGGGAGATGTAGTCCAGCTGGTGAGCCTGGCCCATAGATGACAATGGGGACATGAGGCACCCAAACTACAACTCCCAAGAACCATCACAGCAGTGTATTTAAATCAAAATATTTGGGTTTTCGAGTGGAGTGAAATGGAGACCTGGGCAGCCGATGTTGCTAAGATGTCCCGTGCTCTTTTTCCTAGGGGAGCCTGTGACGAGATACTGCCCTCTGCTGCACAGTTGCTTCACTGGATCATAAAGCCGCAGTAATCTCATTGAGGACTTTAGCCAATGCAACCAAGTGTGCAGAGTGGCCTGGCCATGATCTGGACTTGCCTCCTCCCTACAGATGGGAAACTGCATGATAGGCTTTAAAAAAATTGTTTTCCTGGTGTTTGCCGCGATGGTTACATTTGTACAAAAATCATTGTGGCCAGAAAAGACCACTAGATTCAGTGAAACGGGGCGGGGAACAGTCACCGTGGAAAACCTCAATCAATGCTTCTGCCATTCCAAAGGCAGCAAAGAACCCCCTACCACTGAAAAGCACCCGGCAAATCAGAGAAGCTTCTGGAGCAATCTATATATTGTTTTTTTCTTCTTAATCTTCACAGCCGAGTGTGCAACAAATATTACAGCACCTTCCAGCACCAGTGGAGATGGGAGCTGGCTTTGCCCTATCTCTATCTGCTGACTCTGCAGCCCTTTGTTGACAACAAAAGTGCAATCCATATTTCCCTAACGGTGGAATACAATTTGCATAGCAACAAATGCAATACTGGCTCCAGCAGCCAACACTGCACACAGACCCCTGGGTCTAACCCCTGACGTTAATCTACGGGCAGGGGGGGGATAAAGGGAGCAGAGGGAGCGGTGATGGGTCTAGCAAGTCGATCCCCTACAGTGGATTCTAGGGTCCAGGTGGCCTGGAGAGGACAGACAAGTTCTCCAAGACCCCAGGGACGTCCCCAGACTGCTCCGAGGAAGATGCGGGGTTTGGGGTGACTTGTCATTGAGGGGACACAAGTACTCTTCACCCTATTCTGTGCATCCTGTCTGATGCTCCGCGCTGCTGGGGTGATGTGATCGAAGACCCAGGGGGGAAGGGCACAGGAACACTAGGGGACCCTTTCCCCATTAGCTCCTTGCTAACTGGGCCATCCTGCTCAGGCACAGGGGGCGAGAAAGCACAGCGGGTTTGAGAAAAGGGACTGTGTCCCCTGACAGAAACCCCAGCCCCTCCTTCACCTCCCTGTTTGACGCCTGCTAGCCAGGGCCTGCTGCAAAAGGAGGGAGGAAAGGGTGGGGGCAGCACCCTGGCGAGAGGCCTGTCCTGACACCCCCAGCGGAGGGAGATCAGGATTCCAACCACAGTGCCCCAGCTGGACCCTGCTGGGTGACACCAGCTTTTGTATCAACCACTGAGTGGCAGAAGATGGAGACACTTCAAGGGTCAGTCGGAACCCCACAACCTCTGGATGGTGGGCAGAGACCCCCCCCGCCAAGTCCCCTATCCTGCCCCCAGACACAATCTGCCCCTTCCCCTGCCTCTCCCCAGGAACCCCTGCCCCTCCTCCCACCTCCATTTTCTGGCTACACAATTCACAAGTTCTCCAGCCCAGCCTGAAGATGAAAGGGAGGGGGCAATCCAGTCTTGGAAGGGGAGAGAAAAGGAGGTGGAGATTTCATTCTCCTCTCCCTGTGCCATCAGCCTACTTGAGTCAGTGGAGCCAAGATCTTGCATGATATTGCATGTGATTGGATCATGGCAAGTCCGGCTCCCAGCAGGACCAGCCGCAGCTCGGACTCCATGTGTGGAAGCAGAAACGGGCACCATTCGATGGGCTCAGTCTGCACTGCTACAGACTAGGGACCGAATGGCTAGGCAGCAATTCTGCAGAAAAGGACCTAGGGGTTACAGTGGACGAGAAGCTGGATATGAGTCAACAGTGTGCCCTTGTTGCCAAGAAGGCTAACGGCATTTTGGGCTGTATAAGTAGGGGCATTGCCAGCAGATTGAGGGATGTGATCATTCCCCTCTATTCGGCATTGGGGAGGCCTCATCTGGAGTACTGTGTCCAGTTTTGGGCCCCACACTACAAGAAGGAGGTGGAAAAATTGGAAAGAGTCCAGTGGAGGGCAACAAAAAAGATTAGGCGGCTGGAGCACATGACTTATGAGGAGAGGCTGAGGGAACTGGGATTGTTTAGTTTGCAGAAGAGAAGAGGGAGGAGGGATTTGATAGCTGCTTTCAACTACCTGAAAGGGGGTTCCAAAGAGGATGGATCTAGACTGTTCTCAGTGGTGGCAGATGACAGAACAAGGAGTAATGGTCTCAAGTTGCAGTGGGGGAGGACTAGGTTGGATATTAGGAAAAACTTTTTCGCTAGGAGGGTGGTGAAGCACTGGAATGGGTTACCTAGGTGGTGGAATCTCCTTCCTTAGAGGTTTTTAAGGTCAGACTCGACAAAGCCCTGGCTGGGATGATTTAGTTGGGGGTTGGTCCTGCTTTGAGCAGGGGGTTGGACTAGATGACCTCCTGAGGTCCCTTCCAACCCTGATATTCTATGATTTTATGATCCCTGCCCCACTGGGACCTCATCAGTTCCTCCTTCCACATGTCCATTCCACCCCCTACCATTCCCTTCCCGAACGGAGAGGTGCTTTCTGACTGCCCAGCATGCAGAGTGCGGTGAGAAAGGAACACTGCTCAGGCACAGGCAGCCCCTCAGCCTGGCCCCTGGAAAGCCCATCCCCAGTGGGACCCCAGCCCTACACATGGGTACTTTTTGTTTTGAAAATGCCTGACACCCCTTTGAAGCTACCGCCATGGAAAGGGAATCCAAATGCCGTCAGGTCTGACGCAGCAACCTTCAGGGCTTCCCTGCTCCCCCAGCCCAGTGCTAGTGTAAGCTCAATCCGCAGCTCAATCCTGCCAGTCCCAAAGACAGCAGCACCGCTCCTAGGCCATCGTTCACGGTGCAGGGAGAGAATCTAAGAGAGCAGGAAACTGAGCAAGCCCACGGTTCATTTCTATGGCCCAGTGTGGCAGGTGGGGCTGCTCTGCAGTGCCCCTAAGGGACCACGTGCGAGATTGCAGGTGTTCCCTGCCTTAGTCGGTAAGTTGTGGCCACCTGCTTGGAGCAGGGTGACCCATGACCTAAGCGCTGCGTGTCTCTCTCAACAGTTAAACAACAGCATGAACTCAGGATTTGGCTGTCTGCATTTTTAAGTACAGGGGTAAAAAAACCTCTCAAATGCAAGCACTTAATTGTAGCACTTGAAGGCAAGGCCTGACCTGGCCCTGAGGTTCTGGGCTAGCACTGAGGAGCTCCTCCTCTTCCCAGTTCCCCCAGCTCTGTTACTGAGAAGAAGCAGGCCAGCCTTCCTGGCCGGTCTGCTGGCTGTCTCGCTGGTAGCCTGGTCTGAGTGGATTTTCCCAGAACAAGGGAGGGAACCGATGCCTCCTGCAGGGGGCAGAGAAGGCCTGATCGATCCCGTCACACCTAGGAAGCCGGCATCACGGGACAGCAAGGCAGTCTGTGGTCAAGCCTGAAGTCCTTACCTCGTATGTACACTGTCTGCAAATGTCCCGCTTCTTGTCTTTAGCTGGTCAACCTCCGACCTCAGTTTGTCAATTTCATCTGACAACCTTCTCTGTTCAGAATGAAACGAGAGAGAGGTGGGGAGGTTAGTTTGTACTGAGCAGCTAAGCTTTTGGGGAATCTAGTTTCTCTACAGTTAACCCTATTTAAAAAACAAAACAAACAAAAAAAACACCGGTCCCAGGCTCTGGGTGTCTTCAACGTGTCTGTAAAGCCACGGGGAATGCAGGCAAGGGTAAATGATGACGCTAGGGCCTGTGCAGGGACAGCTAGGTACGTTATAGTGGGAACAGACAGATGCATACGCAGGGAAACAATGGGAGTCTGTTGTTAGTTTGTTACATGAAGGAGAACTGACCCCACTTGGATCTCCAGCTTTCGCTCCACGCCTTGCCGTGTGAAGGTTTGCACTTATCCCAGCGAAAGGGCTGACAGCAAGGAGTCCGCACTGGCAGGGAATCCCACTGCCAGCCAGCAGCTCTTTCCTAATCAGAAACTTGCATCTGCACTAAGTGGCCCCGTTATAATTTAATAGCTGCCAATGGAGAGGCCATAGCTTGGCAAGGAGGCATCACAGACTGGAGCGGAGCCAGGAAACCATTATCACCGCATGGCAAACTCCTGCCTTCCCAGAAGGTTGCAGCCACATCCCATCAAGTCACTGCTAATGAGGCCAGATGCATCAGCAATGACTAGACGGGATGCTAGTGTAAATGGAGGAGGACCGAGTGACACCATCGCATCAGGCTCCAGTCCAGTGTGCAAACGGATCAAAACTTGGGTTTCTCTGAATGCTCCTTCCGCCAAGCATGGAGCACCATGTCAGTTCCCAAAGATCCAGTTCCCTGCACTGCCCTGAGCAGTCACAGCCCTTCGAGGGCGAATCAGCTTCGAGACGACGACAGCTAAGGCCATGGTCATACATCCCGAGGGGTCAGGGCGCAGCAGACAGCATAGAAGAAGAAGGGCTAGGTGAGAGCAGTCCAAGGATAGTTATGAGCAAGGCCCGGGGATGAAAGCAGGGCTGCTTAAACCCTACACTGGCTTCTCATCAAGGAAGAGGCAAAGTCCTGCTCCTGATCTTCAAGCCCTGCTGCAGGCCGGGCCGAGATCAATTCTCAGGCCGAGATGGAGCGAGCTCCTAGGGACCAGGCAAGCTGCCTGGGAATAGGGGATGCAGCTTCCTTGGCAGGCAGCCCTGGGCTGTGGAACCCCTTTCAGCAAGCACCAAGATAGTCCAGGAGACTCACCCTATGGAAACTTCACCTGCTTAGCAGGGCTTTCCCCAGAGCCCGGGAGTTATTCTGCAAATCCCCCTCATATAAACTAGGAGGAAGGGGCAGGGAGCAAGAATCAGCTGGCCAACTTTACGCTCCCTTTAGAAGGGGCACGGTTACGCCAGGGACGAAGGCAGGATAAATCTGTAGACAGCTTAGACTGGAGAGCATGTGCCTGTTAAATAATACCAGGGGCTGGTGGGACTCGCAGCTTTCACCCACACCACGGCATGGCTTTATTTATGGGACTCGTGCTGCTGGGCATTTTGGGATCCTGGCTCTTGCACCCGTAACCAGGGTGTTTCCAATAAGTGGGGCTGCCACAGGCACAGGACTGGGAGTGAGGCAGCACGATCCCTCAGGCAGCCCCCCCGGAGCGGCACGTACCTTGTCATGCTGCTGCACCTCGATCTGCTTTTGGGTGCTTTCCAGCTCTTGCAACAACGTATTCTTAAACATAAAAAATGAGAGAGAGAGAGAGAGAGAGAGAGAGTCCGTTTAGCTCAATCAGTGGACATGTGCCCACGCGGTCGAAGTTGAGCCTCAGAGGGGGCCGGGCTGATGGACACACGTCAGAACAGAAGGTGACATTTTCCAGACACTCAGCTGGCAGTGATTGGCAGTGGGAGCGATTGCATGGACAGATCCACCTTGGCAATAACTAGTTGTGGCATCAACCATCTGCTTTAAAATCCCTTCCTCGGGTACTCGCAGCTACCACAAACTGGAGTGTGAATAAACAATATCTGCAAACTGCGCACCCCTGTCCCAGGCCTGCACTGGGCTGCCCCAGGCCATGAGAAGAACATACGATGGGAAGGGACCTCTGAGGCCATCGAGTCCAGTCCCCACTATCACAGTCCCTCTCATATCATCCCCTTCATAAACTTACCAAGCTCCATCTTCATACCAGTGAGGTTCCTTCCCCCACTGCTCCTATAGGAGAAATATCCCCCAGCCCTGAAATGAAGGGCGAGCAATCCGGCATGTGCCACAAAAAACCGCCCCTTCCCCCCGCCCACCACGTGCCTCATCCCTGCCCCTCACACTGTGGGAGTCTCGCCTAGCTAGCCTGTACGCTCTTTGGGGCAGGGACCTTCTGCTCCCTGGCACAGTGGCCTGTAGGTGCTACCACAATACGGATAATAGCGAGTAACACTGAATCGGGACTGCTAGCGACCGGACTGGGAGGTGACAGGTGAGATCTGCAGAGCCGCCCAATGCCCGGTAGAAAGGGACGACCAATCTCACAGGGAGGTTGGAAATCCTAGGCCTGGTTTTTCCAGCCCTTCTGCCCATCTCTCCCCTGTGCAGAGGCTGCAAAGCTGTACTCTCCACAGAGCTGTCACAGTCTCCCTTTGCCCCTCATGCTGCATTTGGTACCTTTTCCTCCAAGGCTGCCATCCGCTCCTTCAAGTGAAGCTGCAGCCGCTCATTGGACTCGCTCAGCAGCCGATCCACGGTGTCAGACAGCCGCTTGTTATGCTCCTCATTCATCTTCTCTCGCTGCCGGGCCTGCAACGGCAAATGGCAATCAGCTGCCTGAGCCCCTGGAGCTGGGCGTGCTGGGGGGGATGCTTTTCAAATGGTTCTTTAAAGGAGTCGGGAAAGGCCCAGCCCATCTTCTGGCCAACACAGGCCCCTACCCAGCACTGGGACAGCTTAGCGAAAAGAACCTACTGAATGTGAACCTGGCTGAAACTGCTACTGCGTGGTCTCCCTGAGCCTGCAGAGAACCTGACCAGGTGTTACGTGTCCCACTGATGTCAATGGGGGAAGACTCTGAACCCTAATGATGACATGTTGTGTGACACCGTTAGCTATTTCGCTGCTGGTGGCTTTAGCACAAGCACACAGCTTCCTCGCTGGTGTTGGATGCAGTGGTGGATACCGGGGCAGCTGGTTGCTGTCAAGGGGTTCAGGGGTGGGGAACTAGGAGCTCAAGACACCACCAAAATTTCTAATGACTTCCAGCCTTACCCACCACGGGGGATGAAAGAGGAGATGCACCCCGTGCACACCTGGTTCAAAGCCTCTCAGCTCCTGGCTGTGTAGAACTAATGAATGAAATTGTTTTTAATTGTTCACTTTATTAATGTAACTTCATAAGTAAAGTTTTATGAATTAAACAATATTCATTCATAAAACTGGTTACCCCAATAACTGGCTAATTAACAATTAAGATGCTTGTTAAGAGCCATGGCTGTTCAGTCAGCTGCCTTTGTTAGTTTCACTATCAATCCAATTCCTGCTTAAATCACTAAGACTTGCACTGTTTCAGTATTGTAACTTCTGTTCACCATTTATTACACTTGCCTACAGTGTAATTTCTGTTCACTGTTTGCCATATTGTAATTCAAACCCCATTTTAAAAACGCTTACTCCATTTTGTAAGGGCTTGCTGCAACCTTCATTTTTGCAAACCCTGCTGTAATCTTATTAGTTTAGTTTAGATGTGTGAATGAGGTATGTATGGATGATGGAATCAACCTCCATCCCCAGTCTATCCTGATTAAATAGAGTTCAAACACCAACAGCTGAAGATGCAGACAAGAGCCCTAACAAAGTAAGAAGAATCCACCCTAAAAAGAAAAGGTACAATAAAAGGAAGATCAAAGCCCGGTCCCAGGCTGAAAGTCATGTCTGCAATTGACGGGTGATCAATCACCAAACCTGGAGGCAGCGTGACACAGCAAGACCTATAGACTCTGGATTCAAACTAAAGCCTACAAAAAGGATGGGTGAGATGGAAAACTTTGGAGGAGGGTAACATTCTGCTGCCAACATGGAAGGGCATCGGTGCATGCCCAACAGAGACCCAGCTCGTCCTTGTGCCCGGCTTTCCTGGCCAGTTAGCCGCCACAAGCTACGAACCCAAGCTGCAAACTCAAGCCACAGACTCAAGCAGGACTGGTAACTATGCAGCAGCTGCAGAACATCTGGTGTGTGTGTGTGTGTGTGCGCGCGCGCGCATATAGGTATTAGGTATAATGTGTGTGTATAAGGATTAAGATATTAGTTATTGGTCATAAATCAAATTGTTATCATAATAAATGTGGCATCTTTATCTTGTCCCCTTTAATAAGATCCTGCTAGTTTTTATTGGTATAACAGCTGTCGAAATGCCCCTGCTGCCTTCTCCCCAAACTGCCAGCCTCCCCTGAGCAGCAGTGAGGACAGGCTGAAACAAAAGGGGAGTCCTTAGCCCCCCAGCCAATGCAGGGGGAGCTATTACAACAGGAGTCGCTGCTCTCCCATGCTGTGGCTTGGAGGGGAACCTCTCCCTGTGCTGTTTGCTCTCCCTTACTATAAACCCTTCCCCCTGCCATTCCTGTGATGCACATTATCAGCACAAAGCACACAGACATGTGCGAGGAACATAAAATACAACCTGAACCAGGTGAGATGCTGGCAGTGCCATGGCCGGGCGCTAGGCAGGAAGGACAGGCAGGGGCCATCCAGCCTGCTCCAGTTCAGAACACAGCAGCACGTGCCTGTAGCTCCAAGCTCCCAGCCAAACACTTCCCTGCCGCCACTCAAGTAAGGAAACCTGCCTGGGTGCCAGTGACCCTCCTGGACAGTGCTGTGGGCAGGCTGGATTGTAGAGCAAGGGGCGTGGCTCGGCTGGGGGGACACGTTCACATGGTCATTCTAAGCCCGTTTCCAGACTCTCACTAACCGTCAGAAATAAGCAAAGATTTAGATCAAAGTCCTTCCAGGCCCAAGAGCAGGATTCACACAGGACTCTGCTGAGTTTTGAGTTACCGGGGCAGAGATTTTATTTATTTATTTGTATGCTTTAGCTCTTGCTTTTGGGGCATGCAGAAGCGCCTGTGTTTCCAGGCTTCAGACTTGCGAGAGCTGACTGGGTTTTTCGAAAATAATGAGGGGCAGAGCCGAGGCGCAGGGAAATTATCACCAACATCAGAGGATCACAAGGACAACCCAAGGAGAGCAGCTCACCACTCCACATGCTTTAGAAAGGTGGGCCGGGATCCTGATCCCCACCTGGAGCCTAGATGGGGAGGCTCATTGGGTCTCAGGCCATAAACAAGTGTCTCAGGCTGTTCATTCCTGGAGAAGCGGACTCTTTGTAAGTTGGTGTCGGAATCACAGGGGCACCTGGCCAGGGGCAGTTGGAGCTGGTGAGCTCCCATCTGAGAACACTCCCTGCCATCCTCGGGGCTTCTCCACATAGCTACCCTATCGTCCTGCAGCTCCCCCCATGCCTGTGAGCCCTGCCGAGCTCTCAGCAGAGCTTTCCCATGACCCCAGCCCCTCCCTGTCTCTCCATACAGTTCACTCAGCCTGCTGCTGTCGCTGGACCATGCGCTTGGTTGGCTGGTTTGACAGC
The DNA here is from genome assembly GCF_013100865.1 of Trachemys scripta elegans. Lineage (NCBI taxonomy): Eukaryota > Metazoa > Chordata > Testudines > Emydidae > Trachemys > Trachemys scripta. The sequence continues at coordinate 131,094,628 of NC_048301.1, read as the reverse complement.
GGCTGGAGGTTCTAACCACATAACACGCACCTGGCAGGAAATCTAGAACACGGTTTCCCAACGCTTCTTGTTCTAGGTTTGCCCATGACCCAGAGCCAGTTAGGGGTGGGGAAAAACAGCCGTATCCAGTCCCTGTTTCTCCACCACACTCATTGCGTCTGCCAGGTGAGGGAGCCCCTCCGCTTAGACCAGCCACGCCCCACTGCGCTGGGTTAACACGGTCTAGGAGCAACCCCACCAGCCAGCCTGAGATCGTTGTGTGCACAGCACAAGTTTACTTCTGAGGCTGGACCCCAGTAAGCTGAGTACAAGATACTAGCTTAGGGCCTGACCCTTTACAGTCAATTCAAGCTCCCTGCGGGGATTAAGCAGGCCAGTGAAGGGGGAGGTGAGTTAGGCTCTTCCGATGCAGAGAAGATGCTCAGCAATTTAAACAGTGCTTCCTACATGCGAATAGTCTCCCTACGCCACAGGCTATGGGCCCATTCTCCTCTCACCTGCCCTGTTCTGCATCAGTGTCACTGCCCTGACTCCAAGAGCGTTACACCTGTGAGAGCAGAGAAGCATCCCATGCACTGCTACAGACTAGGGCCCGAGGGGCTAGGCAGCAGTTCTGCAGAAAAGGACCTAGGGGTTACAGTGGACGAGAAGCTGGATTTGAGTCGACAGTGTGCCCTTGTTGCCAAGAAGGCTAACGGCATTTTGGGCTATATAAGTAGGGGCATTGCCAGCAGATCGAGGGACATGATCATTCCCCTCTATTTGACATTGGTGAGGCCTCATCTGGAGTACTGTGTCCAGTTTTGGGCCCCACACTACAAGAAGGAGGTGGAAAAATTGGAAAGAATCCAGCAAAGGGCAACAAAAATTATTAGGGGGCTGGAGCACATGACTTATGAGGAAAGGCTGAGGGAACTTGGATTGTTTAGTCTGCAGAAGAGAAGAATGAGGGGGGGATTTGATAGCTGCTTTCAACTACATCTCTATCCCTCAGGAGCCAAAACATCTTACTGCGTTATAGGTGAAACCGCGTTATATCGAACTTGCTTTGATCTGCTGGAACGTGCAGCCCCGCCCCCACAGAGCGCTGCTTTACTGCATTATATCCGAATTCATGTTATATCAGATCGTGTTATATCGGGGTAGAGGTGTACCTGAAAGGAGGTTCCAAAGAGGATGGATCTAGACTGTTCTCAGTGGTAGCAGATGACAGAACAAGGAGAAATGGTCTCAAGTTGCAGTGGGGGAGGTTTAGGTTGGATATTAGGAAAAACTTTTTCACTAGAGGGTGGAGAAGCACTGGAATGGGTTACCTAGGGAGGTGGTGGAATCTCCTTCCTTAGAGGTTTTTAAGGTCAGGCTTGACAAAGCCCTGGCTGGGATGATTTAGTTGGGGATTGGTCCTGCTTTGTGCAGGGGGTTGGACTAGATGACCTCCCGAGGTCCCTTTCAACCCTGATATTCTATGAAGCAGGCCCAGGACTCTAAGGCGGTATGTAGATGGATCAAACAGATGGAGCAAGATTACCATGCAAGTAGCATGATGGGGCAAAGCCCTAAAGACTAGGTGGTGAGCAACCCAGGAGCAGGACAGCAGCCCTCTGTTTACTCTGCACGGCTTCAGAGACAGAGATTATCAGGGCTTTCCCCCTGGTATGGGAGGCAGCATTCTCTTGGTGTCCAAGCATATGACAGGGAGTCAGAAGATCTGGGTCATATTCCCAACTGTGCTAGTGGCTCAGTGCTGGGCCTCAGGAAAGCCATTTCCTCTTGCTGGGGCTCAGTTTTCTCATCTGTAGACCGAGGATGATAATTCCTTCCAACCTCACAGGGCTGCGGTGGGGATAACGTGTCCACACGGGAAGGACTTTGAGAACCTCAAATGGAAGGTGCTAGCTAGAGTTGTGCAAAGGACGTGGAGAATATGGCAGCACCCACCATCTTTCAGTCCCCTGGGGGCATGGATCAGCGTTCATGTCATGCTCCCAGTCAGTGCCGCTAATGATCCCACCAGCGGACCAAATTCAGTGATGAACCCTGGTCACCTGGCGCCTGAGACATGTTGCACATACACTAAGAAGAATTCAGTCCTCCCAGAGACAGGCCTTGTTTAGACTAGGGAAAAAGGAGTGTGTGTGTGTGGTGGGAGAGGGGTTATAAATGAAGGGAGCTCAGCGCCTTTGACATCCTTCTGAGCACCAGGGGTAAGTGCAGTTTAACACCTGGACATTTGAGTAACCCTAATGGGTAGCCTAGATAAAGTCACTGGGATAAAGCAAATTTGGCATGGGAGATTCCCCATCCCCTCACCTAGAGCTCCTCCTAGAATGCCCCCACAAACACCTCCTTCCCCAGCCCCACACAGAGCCACCCACGTCTTCTGCCGCTTCGCATTCCCAGGAGGAGATGCCACAAACGGGAGCGGAGGAGCAGCAGCCCCGCCAATGTCCACAGCAGGCGGGTGACTCCTGCATCGGTGGAGCTTACCCTCGCCAGCTCCTGGTTCTTCTCCTCCAGCTGACTCTCCAGCTGCCGTAGATGTTCCTCGATACTCCCGTGCCTCTCCTCTGCCTAGGAAAATCCAAGGAAGCTTCTAGGAGAAGCCAGCACTAAGGCTCCAGAGAGCTGTCATCCTGCTTAGGAACGGCACTGACCCGCCAGAGATGGCAATGGGATTTCAGTGCACTCCGGCACATCAGCTGGACTGACTCACTGAGTGGGCAGTGACAGCTCTCCATGGGAGGTTTGGGGGCTGGGCGGCCCTCGCAGGGGGCTCAGCTGGGCCTTGCACACTGGCTCTCGGGCCTGGCATTAAAGTGCTGAAAGAACCCTGGTTCAAACTGCTCTGCACCAAGCAATGATGAGAACAGGCAGCTAACTCCTGCTTATCTGGGCCTTGGTGTTCCCCCTGCCCCCCACCAGGCACTGTCCCGCACATTTCCAGGGAACTGCTCTGCCACAGGGGAACCCTTCTCCCTGCCTGGCGTGGGCTCCCTCTCTCGCCAGCTCCTGGGTGGGGTTGATCCCTTCAGCGTGAGCCTGCAGGCACCCAGCTCGGGGAACCTAGGGCAGCCATGGCTGGGCATTGCCTACTGAGCACCCTCACCAAAGGCCAGCAGAGTCTGGCAGCGTGAGCTTGTGAGGGTCAGGCAGCCAGGCAGGAGCAGGGACACAGAGGAGGCTGATGATGACGCACAAAGGAGTTTGTAAAGACAAAGGCCACAGTGGCTGCTGCACCCCGCCCATCCCTGGGGCAGTCCCAGCTCTGCCTATCATGGGCGTCTTAGACACACACTGCCCGGTCAAGGGGTCCTAGAGGCTGAATGCCCTAGTGGTGCCTGCTGGGTATCTGGGCTGGTGTACACCCTGGCAGGCACCAGATGCCAGAATTAAACTGGGGTATGGCAGATGCACTGGAGGCACCGGGTTGAGGGACCCGGACACCTGCACATCCCAGAGCTGCAGGAGCTCAGGCAGCAGGAAGGGTGGGCATGGCCCTGGCTGCCTAAGCCACGCCTCCTGTCTGCCTGCACTCCCCCACACCATCCCCAACACCACCCTCATTAGTTCAGGCCACAGCCCCGCTAGCAACACCCAGCTCCCCACCACTACAGTGGAGTTATTTGGCCCCACTCTTCGCAGAGCCTCTCAACAGAGCCCACCCTCCAGCAACTTCTGAAGGCACGGACCCAGGAAGGGCCTCTCTGCTCCTCTCTCTAACCAGAGTAACACAGCAACCCCCGCTCTGGCACACACGTCCGTAATGCCCCTTCACTTAATGCTTTAAAAGGTGTTGGCGTTCTGCTTCAGCAACAGTCATGCACCATCCAGACAACCTCTGAACGGGCAGTGGATCCTCTCAGCTCCGTGCTAGGGCTGAATGGCCTGTGTTAGACAGGCGGTCAGACTAGGGGATTAACAGGTCCTTCTGGCCCAAGAATCTAGGAGTAATGGGGAGCGGGGGGTGTTCCCTGTCCTAGCCCCCTACTCCCACTGCCCACGTACCTTGGTAAGGGCTGCTATCCTCTGGGCAAGCTCTGCTTCCACCTCTGGCAGCGTCTCTGCCTTCCTCATCGTTTGCTGCAGTTTCTGCTCGGCCAGCTCCAGCAGCTCCTGGAGGTGCCGAGCCTTCTCCTCACACTGCAGGACAACGCAGAGGAGACGCACTTAACACGGAGCCCTCTATACTCTAATCGTCCCAGCTGACACACAGACAAGCAAACAGGAAGGACCAGGGAAACCTGCCCTCCATAGCTGGGTGAATTTCAGGGCAGCTCCCAGAGATTGGAGGTTCATGGAAAGCACCAATCTTGGCTAGTTTCCTCCGACAGATATTGCCAGCTTGTGTCAGACCAATCAACCAGTCTCCTGGCTCCAACATATGGGTTGCAGAAGAAAGCGCAAGCAGCCCCCTAGTGGGCAACTGTGGAATTACCTGCCCATGTGGGAAGTTTCTTCCTGACCTCTGGTAGTTGTGAAGCAGGAGGGTTTTGATTACTTATTAATATTTTTACCTTCCTTAACATAGCTGTGGATCTTTTCACTATCCATAGAAAGAGATAACTCCATCCTGAGTCCTGCTGAGTTCTTGACCTCAATGATCTCATGGGGTAGTGAGTTCCACGGGTTAATTATGCAGGATGGAAAAACTACCCCCTCACAATACATTTTGGCTAGCTCTAGGTATCAGCTGGGCTGGCATTTGGGTTTAAACTACCCAACCTCTGCAGTGACACCCCTGCTGAGATTTCCCTGACTTCAATCCCTTTCTCAGCAGTAGCAATGGCTGTGTCTAATTAACTGGAGCGGGCTGAGCCCAGCATGGCACCTGAACCTGCAGAGGGAGGATGTGAAGGACATGGTGATACCTGTAATATTTTATGAATATTATATGTGCCATCTATTTGGATGGTGTGGTTTGCAATCTGGTTACCAGGGGTTAATTCAAGCAGGGGTTACTTGCAAGAAAGAGGACAATAGCTTCAGACAGCCCAATTTACCAGTACTTAAAAAGATAACACAGGCGTCATTTGCTTTTGAAGTTTTAAGTCTGACCACAGGAGTTCAACAGTCCAGCTGGTAACCACAGGATCCAGGCAGGAAAAATTGGAGCAAAGAACTCTGAGGGATACAAGGAAAGTCCATGAAGGACTGGGCAGAGAATGAGCCAAAGATTGCTGGAGAGCAGAGCCGAGCTGAGAAACTCCGGCAAGCACCCAAGGTGCTACGGAGCAGGGACCTGGTCGGCGAGCGGGAGAACCGTGGGGTTACAGCTAGCTCTGGAGCCATGAAAAAGGGCTTCAAGGGAAGACCCACTGCTGATCGGCAGGCGGGGGTTGACTCCCGATGGAGCAGGCAGGCATCTCCAGACAGGATGCTCGGCTGAGGGGAAGGACAGGGGCTTCCAGGCAGCTACCGAGTCTGCAACCTCCCAAGCTGTTTCCCGTGCATACGCTGCTCCTGCAACACCAGGGAGGGCCCAGTACCTGGCGATGCAGAGACTCCTTGTTGGCCAGCTCGTTCTCCAGCTTGTCGTTGAGATCGTGGATGGAGGTGGCTTCTCTCTGGGCAGCCAGGTAGCGCTTCTCCAGTGTGGTGATCCTCTCCTCCATGTCGTCCTTCTGAGCCAGAGCCTGCGGGGACGGGGCACCAGCAGAGTCACAGCGATCCACAAGGCCAAGGGCCACTACCCCTAAGCCTGAGTATGTAAGGGGGAGCCCTGGCACATGCCAGAGAGGGGCTTAGAGCAGTAGGAGCTAACAGGACAGGGATTGACAGCAATCAGGGGTCACAGTCATGGCAACAGACCCTCCTGTGCAGAGTAACCTGAAATCCCCTATCCAAGTGTAAAGCCCTGGGGAGGAGCCAGCCCATCGCACCCCGTGTCCCTCCTCTCCTCAACGCCCCCCTTCCCCGGAGGCCCCCTACCACTCATGTTCTCCACGTCCCTCCTCTCCTCCTTCTCCTCCCGCCCCCCACGCGAGGGCCCACTGCTCACAGGGATGCAGCGAGCGGTGGGGGAAGGGGTGGAGAAGAGGAGGGATGTGGCCAGTGGCAGGGACCTCTTGGGGGAAGGGGCAGAGCAGGGAGGGGAAGAGGCGGAGTGCATGCAGGGCTCCCCTGGCCTATTATACCAGCCACCTATGCGGCAAAGATCCCGCCTGCAGCAGAGCGCCTGGAAGCCGAACTGGTCAATATCTGCCCAGCGCTTTGAAGCTGCCCCATGCTGTTAAGAGCACAGGGATTGTTAGCACAGCTGGAGCACAAGCATCTGACCTCTCGCAGATCCCTTTGGTACTTGCTGCTCATCTCTTCTGATTTGATAAGATCCTTCCTGGCGGTGCCTAGATCCTCTTCCAGCTCAGCAACACTGGCCACCAGCCCCGCCAGCCGCTCTTTAGCCTGCGCGACTTCGAAGTTCTGCTTCTCCAGGAGCTCCTGCAGCTCCACCACCCGACTCGCCTCGTCGTTGGGGTGGATGGAACCGTTGGGGAGTCTCTGCAACACCACAGGATAGAAAGTTTTAGCACTGAGGTGGAGCAGCAGCTCCTCGAGCTTGGTAGCTGTCCCAGACCTGCCGGCTGGCGTCTTACAAAGGGCCCAGAGAATTGCCTGCATGGCCAAGCTGGCTAGTGGAGAGCTGATGGAGGGTGCATAGAGGAGGGATGAGGAGAGGACCCTTCGGTGTGGACTGTTTGAAGTACATGGTCTCCACTTAATCTGGAGGATTTGGGATCATTTTATCTGCTCCCTGTTTAATCATGGGCCCAGCGAGGCTCAATGCCCCGGTTAGAAGTGCACCACAGGTGCCTCGCTTGGAAAGCACGGCCCACAATGTCCTCCAGCATTCAGGGGGTGGGGAGGGGTCAGGGGGTCAGGCAGGAGCAGAAAAACCTCAGGGCCCAGTCCTCTGCTCTCACCACGGCCTCACACGGCTTCCCTCTCCCAGAAGGAGGGGAAACAATTTGCTTGGCACGGCCCAAGATCCCAAGGCAAGGAAAAGGATCGTGAAATGTCAGGGAACCAGCTCTGTGCTACGGCACTCAGGGAAAGAGGACAACAAAGCCACCCCCGATAGCCCCGAGGGCACCTGGAGCTACACACAGCCGCCATTCAGACGGCAGGCATGGAATAGCGCAGTCCAGCTCTGCTCCTCCGATGGGGCTCTCACCTTCCATAGAATCTTCTGCCCTGGTTCCTTGCCCTCCACCCTTTTCTCATCTTCTCCGACTGGGGCTTCCCTTTGCCCAGGGACCTGCTGCAGAACAGTTACCTGCAAAATGCAACCACATTTAAGCATAAGCTCCCAGCCCTATTTTTAGTGCCCCATGCCCTCCGCTCCCTGCCAGAGCTGCGGGTCCCTGCGCTGCAGGAACTGAGATCGTTGTTCACAGAGTCACAGATTTAAAGGAACCATTGTGATAATCTAGCCTGACCTGCACAGCACAGGCCAGAGAACCTTCCTGGGGACTTCTGCATCCAGCCCATCACTTCTGGTGGACCTAGATATCAAAAGGTAGATCCTGAGCTAGTGGAAGCTGTCCTTGCCCGTCGAGCTATAGGTCTCATGACAACAATGGAGTGATAATACTTCGCACCAGCTGAGGATCTGCCCCTTGATCCCCACCTACAGACACTTTAACGTGCGGACCCCCGGGTGGGAGGAATCAGGCTGGCACACGGGGATGTGGCTCGGAGAAACGGGATAGAACTGAGACAGGAAAATCAGGCTGAAGAGGAAGAAAACTCCTGAAGAGCGAGATCCGCCATGGCCCCCGCTCTCTGCCCAGCTGCTGACATGCACCCCCATCTGCGCCCTGCCCTGGCATGGGGCCCCCATCATACCCCCCTGGCAGTGCCAGGGCAGTGCATTCGTGGGGCTGGGCTGGTTCATTTCTGAAGAGAGGGGGGCACTGGGGTGAAAGGCCAGAGAGAGGAAGATCATAATCAACCCAACCGCCCAGCTCCCCGTACCTTCTGCTCTCCCCCACCTGCCCACACTCCACCTGTCAGCAAGCAGGGCCTGCAGCAGAGCCAGGCTCCAGGCAACCCAATGAGGGCAGCTGGCTTGTAGAAGGCTGTCCGATGAGTGGGAACAGCCAGCAGCCCAGCTGCTCAGCCCAGCAGTTGCTCACAACATTCGCCCCTGGCTACGATAGCTCCTGCTCCTGCCTTGGCCCTGCCTTGCCTCCCTCCAGTAACCCAGTTCTGACCCTCAACTTCTCCGGCTCTGACCACTGGGAACGATCACCCACATCCCGGTTGCACTCCCTTGGCACCGCCTTTAGGAGGACACCCCTGACATGCTCCGATTTTGTGCCAGCACCTTCCTTTGTACAAGCCTCAGGAACCCGTGCACACCCTGGTGTGCAACGCACGAGAAGGCTGGCTCAGAGGCACTGTTCTAGTGACAGCCCAAATCGGCGCCACACAGCACAAGCCCATGCTCATGAGCCAGTGAGTCACACAGAGCAGAGGCCTCATCCTGCTATTGTTGCGGCGGGATGGTGGCCCAGGGTGGCCAAGTCCCGGGAATGGTTCTCTCCCCGCAGGAAGGCCAGAGGCTGGTGGGCGAGAGAGGGCCAAAGGTGGGTGGCTGTCCATAGGGTCAAACGAGGGAAAGAGCAGCAAGTCCGGAGGAGGAGAGAAAGCCCCATTCTCTGCTCTCAGATGTGATCTAAGGTCCCATCTCTAGCGTTGGATTCATTGCCCAGGGGATGCCCACGCTGCAATCAGAGACGTGACTAAGGCACACGCAGACAGACCCGCGCTAGCTCGGACCTAGCTAGTGCCAAGCCCAATAGCAGTGGTGCTGCAGCAGCACAGACTTGCCACTCAAGTACGTACCCAGAGTCCAGGCTGTGCCTGTACAGCCCATATGGAAGCCCGGGCTGCTGGGGCTTCGCTGCGGTTGGTTCCCAAGCTGGCTAGGTCGCAGCTAGCTTGGGTGGGTCTACCTGTGCTGCAATCACACCTCTAAGCGCAGTGTAGACAGACCCATAGACTCACAGGCCAAAGGACCAGGAGCTTCCTTCAAGGGGACGGAGACTGGTCTGTCTCCTGGAGTTAATGGCAGGAGTCGCGCCTCTGCCACCGAGCAGACCAATTCACTGTCCGATCAGGTGCCTGCTGCTCCGGGCCATACCAAAGGGGCCTGGAGGAGCATCAGTGTTTCTTTCGGCTACAGCGAAAGGTTCCAGCCCCCAGGAAGCACACGGCTGCCCAGCACATGTCGGTAGCAGACGAGGTCCCGTGGAAGGATCCCGAAGCCCCCTCTTACCTGTTGATGGGCACTCGCCAGCTGCTCTTCTAAGGTTGCCACTCGCTCTAAGGCCGCTCGCAAGCGCTCTCTCACCTGCAGGTGTCCGAGACAACGGGAAAGGCTGTTACTTAGCTGCTGGGTGGGCACTGCTGACTCCTCGACTCGGCCCGACTCCCTGCCCAGACCCAGCACATGCTGGGACCCAGGATCACTCCCTAGCAGCATGGTACTGCCCTATCAGCAGCCACGGGCCAGAGCCGGGAGGGGCTGCAGGGGGAAAGCCTGGGGGGGTCACTGAGAGATTCGAGTCTGTGCTACTCCCCCTCTGCCTTTCCACTGAGGGCTGAGCATGAGCATCAGATCGGATCCCCCTCTCCCGGCGCCACCTGAGCGGCATACAAGGCATCTCATCACCAGGCTGCCCAGGAGCCCCAGCTGCTCAGACAGGGCCCAGGATTTTGTTCCCGTCTATGTAAGTGGGCTACTCCTGTCCCACTTGGCTCCAGCCCTCCCCCAGCTAATTCTCCTCCTCTCTCCACCTCCAGGCTCCCTGGGTTGGCTTTCCGGGGAGAGCCGTGCTGCCAGTGCCAGCACCCCCAACCGTCCGTCCGCAGCATGCAGCAGTCTGGGGTCGGGGCAGCGCGAGGGTCGAGCAGAGAGGCGCCTGAGGCCAGGGGATCACTGCGGGAGGGGTCAGCGTCTCACACCAGTGACACGCACCCCAGCCTAATCCCATCTACCTCCCAACAGCCGAGCACTCCACCAGGGTGCCCAGCCAGCGGCGGGTCCAGGGATGTTCACATGCAAGTCTGGACTGTGCCTGTGCCCTGGAGCTGTGCCCCGAAGAACCTGAACCAGGCCTGTGGCTACAGTGTAATAGGGTCACTGTCTCCCTGCCAGCTCCCCTGGACTCTGGGCGGAGCCAGCAGTGCTTAGGGCAGCTGCTGCATCTTCACAGGGGAGAGGAGACAGCAGCTCGGACGGCTCCTTTGCCTGCTTGCCTGCTGGGCTGGGGGAGCCCCTGGGAGAGCAGGAGGGGTGCTGGCTCTGCAGGCCAGAAGAGGAGAAGCCAAGAACCAGTCACCAATAATGTCTCTGAGTTTCTGTCCCAGGCCAGGTTAGAGCAGCCTGGGTGCTGCTCTACCTTATCCCAGCTGGCAGAAGTCCCCAATGGGAGCGGCACAGGGCAGAGGATCTGCCCCTGAGCACTGATGGCGGCCCCCTGGCTTTCAGCATGCAGGGACAGGACACCAGGGCTCTCACATGAGCCAACTCCTTCCAGATGACCCAACCGAACCTGATTCCCCTACTGCCGAGCCCTGCCATGACTTTGAGCCCCCGCACCTATCTGAACCCTCCCAAATCCCCTGCCCCAGGGGCCAAACTGCTTCTCTGCTTCCCCCCAGCCGCTGACAATGCTGAGACAGGCCCAGGTTTCCAAGATAAAACTCTGTCCCCTGACCCACCCGGGAGCAGGAAGCCCCTCTGAGCAGGGCTAGCACCAGTCCTGGGCTCCCAGCTGGGCACCGTGCTGCCAGGAAGTCGGCCACAGCTTGGAGGAGTGCCGAGGACAGTCAGGACAGAGCAAAGAGATGAACCTGCCTAGCTTGGCCAAGAGATAATCTGGGCAGCGGCGTCTCTCGGATGGGCTTAGGTCATTTAGGATAATACTAGGGGCACAGTCAGAGGAAACGGGGTGATATTGAGAAACAGACACTTACAGGATCAGTTCCTGTGAGCGAGGGGCTTCAGGCTGTGGAAGAGTTTCCCATGGGACAGGGTTTCCAGGATGTTTAAAATGAGACAGGAGGGATCCCTACGGGTAGGCTCTGCCAGCCCGTCCGTCCCTAGCACAAGCAGCGTGCAGGGAAGGCGGGAGCTGGCACTGCATAGTGCAAGTGGCTCTGAAGCACTGTGTTAAGCAAGCCAACGCCTGCAGCTCTCTGGCTGACCCACTTCTGCCAGGAGAGTTCCGGATAAAAATCCGGGGCGGGAGGGGGTGATCTCGCTGCCATAATGCCCCAGAGGACTGCAGAGAGCCCTGCGGTCCCACTCAGGGAAAGACGTCCCGCTGCTTAGAGACAAGGATGTTCTGCTTTGCACAGGGGAAAAAAAAGGAGGTGGGGAAAGGAATGGCTTGAGGGTTATTTCTGGGACCTGCCTTCCCATAGGCCTCAAGTCCAGCCTTCTCCATCCATGAACACAGAGAGGGCGGGGGCTGAATGCTAGCCAGCCAGGGCCAGCGAGAGCGCTGGATACAGTGTTCCAGGTGCGGGCCAACTGGCTATGGTAAGGGGGCAGGGCCCCATCTGGCTCTGGGACCCTCTGCGGCACAGCTCACCTTTTCATCCAGCGCTTTGTGATGTTCGAACAATGACTTCAGCGCTTTGAGGACTTCCACTTCGCTGGAGACGCCGGACGGGGACTGAGCCTGCCGCTTCACCACCGTCATCCTCAGCGAGCGCTCGTGCCTCGAGACCAGGCACTCCAGGTGCTCCAGCAAGAGCTGCAAGAGAGGGAGGGAGAAGTCTTCACCACCTCCCGTGGCCCCGCTCTCCCGTCTCAGCTCGGGGGGCTGAACAGCCCATTTCTTTCCTCCTCAGTTCCACAGCACAGGCCACGGTGGCAAAACGCACGGCAGCCCCTGTCTGGGTGACCAACCCAGCTCCACAGCACAGAGCCGGACACATGCTTTACTGCCTGCCCAGCATACAGCGGGGGCTACAAACGTGAACCCACTTATTACTGGGGAGGGAGATCTGGAGACCCCTCCTCACCTAGCTGAAAAGACCAGGAAGCCTTTGGAGATCTCTCCCACAATGCATGGACCACCCACCCTGCCTTATGCTCAGACCTGGGGAAAACGTATGATAAACGGCCAGCAAACACAGCCACAAAATCTCCACTGCATGCTCACCTCACCCCGGTCACTGAAAATAAACACCGTGTGGCTAAAGGCCACACTGCATAGATCCCTGCTGCATGGCATCTTTGCTCCCCCAAGCTCAGGCCCTGGCAGTGCTGAGAGAGGAAGGGGCGTTTGAGCTAAGGGGCTGCTGCAGAGTGAAGATCCTTAGCAAAGCTCAGGGCCCAGGGCAGGGCTGGACCAGTAGAGATTTCTAGAGCATAGGACTGAGGTTCCTCTTTAGTGCTGGGTGTGGCTCCAGGACAGTCAGAACAGCCCATGTGGCAATCCACATACTGCAGGGTAATAAGTATGAACGTAACGGGGTTGTAGAGAAATGATGGGGGGTTCTGTTCCCAAGCTGTACAGAATGAGATCCCACCTACGGAGGTCCCTAGGGGACAAACTCCAGAGAGGTTCGCTTTCTCTACGTCAGCTTGCCCAGAACGCTACAAACCACAGTGTAAATGCACAGGGGGAAGACGGAACGAGGTTTGCATAGCAACTGCTCCCACTCTGCCTAGCTCTCGCCGGTATCATTAGTCTCAGAGACGGGAACCACTGGGGTTTTTAATAAGCACCTCAGCTCACACAGACTTAGACGCAGCCAGGTTTCAGGGCTAGGGACGGACATTATTCCCCGTGACTTACCCTGGTGTTATTCCGCTCGGCTTTCAGCTCTGAAATCTCCTCTTCCCTCTCCAGCAGCTGCTCTCGACAGGCATTGAGTTCTCTCGTCAGTGTGGCAAACTCCTGCAAAAGGGCACAATGCTACAGTGAGCGGAGAGGCTGGGCGCTGCCCTGAGTGCTGGGAGGCTTTACAAACCCCCGAGAGGAGATGCACTGTCCTGGTGCGTATCTCTTCAGACTGATGTATGATGAGGACACAAGCGAGGCCCCAATCTGCTACTTTGGGGGCCTCTGACATGGTTTAAAACCACGATACCACCAGAATGATGCCAAGAGCGAACTCCCGGCCAAACACCATCCTCAGCTCAACCGGACAGACAGCACCTTCCCGAGCAAACCTTCGCCCTCCTCCAGAAATGACTGCCTCTGTCGGACTCCACCATTTTTAGACACCCAGGGGCAAAACGGGCCTTGCTGGGTACTCTGGCTGTTAACATGCCTGGTGGTTTCAGAGGGATGCTCTGCCACCACTCCCACTGCCATTAAACCAAGGGGACTCCTAGATCTCCGCCCCACTCATCATGACTGCAGCAGTACCGCTCAGGGAGAGAGGCCAGCTATCAATCCCCAACTGTGTAGTGCTTTTTAGGCTAAAACCACCACCTTAAATTTGACCCACTAACCAACCAGCAGCCCCATAGCACTGGCTTCACATGTTCCCTGTAAGGTGAGCCCCTGCCGTCTGCATCAGCCTGACTTCCAGGGTTCATTGTACGTGCTCTGGCCAGAATTTACAACTGAGCTGGCCTGCAGGCTCAGGTTATGCAGAGTGTGACATTGCATTCCATATTCCTTATGAAAATACGCTTATGATAGGAATATGACATAACTGAGATATACTTTATGCCAGATGGCTCATGTGAGATACCATTGGGAAGGTTCTGAGTTACTGAATGCGATTATCCAATGTGTACGCCTGTGTCATTTCTGTATCTGAAGTAAGGAATATTGACTCTCTATCTGTATTTCAGCTATGCTACTTTGGGTGACGCCCACTGCGAACACTTCAGGTACGACAATGGAAAACCAGACAGGGCAGATGGCCCATCAGCGAGGACAATGGACTGTGAAAAGCTTGGCCTTCCTGCGGACCCTCCACACTGCCCCTGACTCATGGATGCTGTGATCCTACAGAATCAGGTGGTTTTGTCACCGGATATTAAAACATTACCTGGGACTTCTTGTAACTTTCCACTGTGAGGGAAGAGGGGGTCAAGTTTGGGAAACAAAAGATTCCCGCCTTATGTAAATCCTATTTCAGGGTGGGAAGGAAGGCAAACAGGGCTCCTCCTCTCCATGGCCTGTCTGCCCAAGAAAAAAGACTGCAAAAGGGAAGGCCGGGGGGGGGAGTCCAGACTGACACAGGGGTCATCTGAAAAGAAATAACTGGCACTCTGAACCACAGGAACATTGCAAACTGCCTGCAACTATATCTAGGGTGAGAAATACGATTTGTAACCAATTGCTTTAGTGAAACTAGCTTAGTTTGCATGTTTGAGTTCATTTGCTTAGTAATCTGCTTTGTTCTGTTTGCTACCCCTTTTACCACTTAAAATCTGCCTTTTGTAGTTAATAACATTTGTATTATTTATAATATAACCCAGTGTCTGTAATTTCTAATGGGGGGGGGGGGAGAGAGAAGTTGTGCACACCTTCCTCCACGTTGAGGGAGGAGGTGGATTTCATAATATACCTGTGGGTCTGCACTCCAAAGGAGGGGGACATCTGAGTGCTGGAGCAAGTCCCTAATCTGCAGCTGGATGTGGGCCTGCCTGTGTGTGTGAGAGGAGGTTTTCAGAGCCTGGCTCGGCAAGACAGGTTAAAGGGAACCCAGGCTGGCAGAACAGGTAGACTCAGGGGTATCTCAGCACATCAGGTGGCTTCCCCTGGGGTCCAACCCGTCACACAGAGAAAGAATTAATGGGGGATTCCCCTGCCCTGTCCAGCTTCCCTCTCCTACCAACAGTGGAGAACAATTCTCCGGAGATAATGGAACCACCACAAGCTCTTCTTGGTTCAGATTCCAACATCTCCAGTTTCTTCACCCGCCTCCCTGGCTCCCCTGCAGTAACTGCTCTGCCCCGGGAGGACCCAATCAGAACTCACATTGCTCACCCCGAGAGAAATGCAGGCAGCCCCATTCGCCGTCTAGACAGGAAGCAGATCCAGGGCTCATAGGGCAAGTGGTGCTGGAGCATGTCTCCCCCAGCAGCTCCACTCAACCCAGCCCACCAGCCTGTGCCATCCAGGATGTCCAGCCTCCATCACTGTAGTATCCAAACCCCTTGCAACCTTTACCCCATGTGGCAGGGCAGTGCTGAATCCCCATTGTACAGATGGGAAACTGAGACCCAGAGAGGGGAAGTGACTCACCCAAGGTCACACAGGGAGGCTGTGGCATGGTAGAGACCTGAACCTGGGTCTCCCAAGTCCCAGGTTCCCACTCTGAGCCACCTTTGCTCCCTATGTTGCATTGGACAATCTGGGTGTCTGCCTCTACAGCAGCAGCATTTGGAGAGACCAGGGAGAAATTATCACGTCAGGTCTAAGGGCTGGAAGCAGCGGATCAAAAGAGCAAGAAAGTCTGAATCAGTACATCACAGTAAATCGAGCGTCCGCAGACAGGGCAGAATCTGGGGGGCTTTAGTGGGGATCTAAACACTAGCCGAGCATTTAGAAACAGCTTGGAGAGCACTGAGCAGGGGCTGTGTCCACAGTTCCTTAGCGGCACTATGCACCCAGGAGAGCAGCATTTGCCCAGGCAGCTCTCATTAGGTCTGCTTGGCCGCTTTGCACAAGAACTGAACCAGTGGAGAGAAATACTAAACTGAGCAGCGCGTATCGTGAGCACGTCGCTCTGCACCGGCTGCGGATGGCTCTCTGGGTGCAGTTTGAGAGGTGGACTTTGAGCTACGGAGCCCTAACCGGCCCGGCACCTGCTCCAGAGACCGCCTCTTTCCCCACTCCACCGGCTTTAGTCAGCATAGGCACTACTCCAGCTGGAGCCCTCTCGGTTTACAAGAGGGGTCTGACTTCGGAACTTGCACCCCAGCTTGGTCCAAAGTAGCCCAGATGTGTTGCCCTTTAGAACATCCTGCAAAGATCATCAATTCACTCAGGCTTCTGGAGTGGGTGTTTGATGGGGGAGGGGTATTTCTCTTGGTTACTGGGGAGGTGGGGAGTGTATTATTAACGAGGAGTGTTTCTTATCGAGCTGTCAAAAGTACCTGGAATAGGCACTTTTTCTCCTCTGCAGAATACAAAATCAGTCTGGGTATTCCTATGGAGCACAGCAGCTTCCTTGCAAACAGTGCAAGCCTACGTATGACTTTGCTGAACAGGAAGGGAAAAGATACACAGAAACACCCCTGTTTTTAACCTCACAGGGGCCTGGGCGAGAAGATTTTCTCCTTGGAAATTAAGATCAGCTATCCACAGCTTAGCCCACTGCTCCTTTCTCTGGAGTCTATTCCATTCTATACAGAATTTATAACACTCCTGGGGTACTGACCACTCTGATCACAGGTCCAGAGGATCCCACTGCTCCTCTTTGTGTGTTGCACTTGTCAACAGGCTAAAGGAGACACGTGGAATTGGGAGCTCTTTGGAACAGGGACCGTGGCTTTGCACGGCACCTAGCCTGTGGTACTCTGCTCTCGACTAGGGCACTACAGTAATAACAATACTGATTACTAAAAGACAGACAGATCGAGGACAGGCACCCATCAGCGGATATGCAGGAGAGCACAGGGTGGACGGAGTCTGCAGAAGACAGCCCCCTTGAGATGGGGCAGTGCACAGACACAGGATAATGCAGGGGGGCCATCATAGTGCAGGTGATCATTCGAGATGGCCCAACCCAAGGGTTCCCTTCCAGCAAGGTGTGAATCCTTCCAGCCATTGGGCAAATTGTCAAAACAGGAAGCGCATTGGCCTCCCTGATGTGCAGGGCATGACTCGATGGGATTATGTTTTTATCTCACTGCTGATGCCCAAACACCTGACTCTGGAGAAGTCAACTATTCCCGGAGGGACTTTTTAATCTGGATTTTTTTCCTCTATTCAGAATCTGATTAAGGCTCGAACCCCTTTTAAACTAAGAACTGTTGACAAGCTGGAATATAAATCAGGCGTGTGGATCCCTCCGTCTGTGTCTTGTTTAACATTTCAGATGCTTTTTTTGTATTACTCAACCTCGGGAGGGAAATCTGAAGGCTGAGCCCACCTAACAAATCTGGTTTGTGGGCACCTGTTGGTGCACGTCAAGTCCTATCTAAATCTTTATTTTGCATCTCCATGAGGTTCTGCCAGTGGATATTGGAAGTTCTATAACACCCCCCCCTCAGTATAAAACTTGACTGTTTCTGCAATAGATTTTCTGCTTTTCCTACCTCTTCTTCCTGTCAAGGACTCTGTGCTAATTGGGTGTTCCAAGCCAGTCCCAGTTGCTTCCTGAGGTATCCCAGATGGCTTTTATATAACCAATAATGCCATTGGTTTTTTAAAACCAAGTGCCATGGGGATGGTGAACTCTGCCTCCCTGGTATCACACATGCCATTTGGGACACGCCCGTGTTTTGGAGAAAGAGATCCGATCAACAAGAACGCAAGTACTCCCTTGCCTGCTTTTCAACATGAAGCCGAACTGGGTGAATTCATCAACAATCCCCATTTACTAGCAGACTCAAAAAATTAGCCAGTCTCTCTTTGGGAACTGGCTGCCCCACCAAAGCTCATATCCACCCAACTTAGAGCCCCTCCCAGCAGACAACACTTCCCCAGCCTCTCACTCTGTATATCCCCTATGGATTAAGTGAGACACCACATAGGCTGACAGCACGTGTCTCTCTCTCTCTCTGTGTTATGCAAGAGCTCAGAGAGCCAACAGTACGTGTGTTACTCCCTATGGACTACATAGGGGCTCTGTGAAAGCCAACGGGCAGAAAGCACGGCTGTGAGAGAGGCCAAGCATGTTCCGAGGCTCCTAAGCATCCAGATGAGGTTGGCACACTGATGGCTGTTTCATATTTAGGGATACGTTTACAAAGTCCCTTAATATGCTGGACCGCACCTTGAGAAGAGTTTAGATGCAAACCACTATCATCACTATAGACAGCCAGCCCTTGGGACCTGGGAAGCTCACAGCACCCCGGATTGGGGAGCCCTATGAAAAAATATCAGGGTGAAGCTCCATAGCTGGCCTTCCCACAAATGTCAAGGCCAACTCTGGGCACAGGGACCTGAACACGACGCATCTCTGACGTGTGAAGAGGCCTGAAAAATTGGTCTGCAAGCCTATGCAAAAGGCTAAGGCTGTCCAAGTGAGAGTCACGAGAATGGCAAATAGCACTGCACATCTTTGGCAATTCCCGGAACGGCTAACTGGGCAGGGACCAGTCACTGGCTGCAGCTTTCACTGGGGAAATTTGCAAAGGGAGAGGCGCAAACTTTCTCCCAAACCTTCCCCAGCTGATGAACCCTTTGGAAATATGGCGAGTGCGTGGCACACTTGCAATTATTATTTACATGACGGTAGTGCCTAGAAGTCCTTGTCATAGACTAGGGCCTTGCTGCGCTAGGCCCTGTACAAACTCACAAAACTGCATACCCCAGTCAGACCCTAGTCAGGCAGAATGACTTTGCCCATCACCATTACAGTTCCACATGGCAGATACTCCTCATGCTGGATACGGGCCATAAGCATGCAGAAAGTGATGCTAGCTGCAGCTGAAATGGGGCACCTGGCTGACCCTCAAGCAGAACAGAAGTTATCACATGTGGTCTATTGAGTGATCTGCACAGAGAAGGCTCCAGTTATCCTTGCCTGTGCTGTTGCAAGCAGGGGAAGGGAGGATGGCGCTCCGCTTGATACTGGCTGCCAACTAGACACGGAGCCATTGATCACTACCCATTGAGCCCGATGATCTAGCCAGGTTTCTATCCACCTTATAGTCCATTCATCCAGCCCATACTTCTTTAACTTGCTGACAAGAATACTGCGGGAGACCGTATCAAAAGCTTTACTAAAGTCAAGGAATAACACATCCACCACTTTCCCCTCATCCACAAAGCCAGTTATCTTGTCATAGAAGGCAATTAGGTTAGTTAGACATGACTTGCCCTTGGTGAATCCATGCTGACTGTTCCTGATTACTTTCCTCTCCTCTAAGTGCTTCAGAATGGATTCCTTGAGGACCTGCTCCATGATTTTTCCAGAGACTGAGGTGAGGCTGACTGACCTGTAGTTCCCTGGATCCTCCTTCTTCCTTTTAAAGATGGGCACTATATTAGCCTTTTCCCAGTTGTCCGGGACCTCCCCTGATTGCCACGAGTTTTCAAAGATAATGGCCAATGGCTCTGCAATCACATCAGCCAACTCCTTTAGCACCCTCGGATGCAGTGCTTCCAGCCCCATGGACTTGTGCTCGTCCAGCTTTTCTAAATAGTCCTGAAACACTTCTTTCTCCACAGAGGGCTGGCACTTTACTGTTTACAACATCAGGCGCCCGGGCATACATGTAAGCGTTGCCTGCTCCCCAATTACCCAGGGAGGAAAAGGCGGGTTATATTAACGTGTATCATCCTCATATACAAATCACCTCCAAATCTGACCCACTGAGGATGTGAGAAGGTGGAAATCAGAATAGGGTGGGGGCTACTTTACCATGCACCGATTTACACCTTCCAGTTAGTCCCTTTACTTGCTGCACTCCTGTTCTGGCCCCTCGGCAGGCGAGTTATGCCCATTGAGACTCCCTGGGGCTGAGATTCAGGGAGCCAAATTCAGAGGGGGGCAGGTAAGGTGATTTTAAGAGGATGCAAGGCTAGGGGTGTCTACGTTAGCGTAATGTACGTGACTTCACTGGAGCCAGATTCCACTGTGAACTTGGCTTTTTGCGCCCATCCTGCGACTGACTCTTGGGAATAGTGGTAAGGTGGTCAAGTTGCTTTCCTTTCTCTTCCCCTTTCTTTGAGGGTAGAGTTAAGAGTAACTCTGTCGCTGGCCAAGAGCTCTTGCAGATTAGAGAACCGTGTGCCAGATCTTGTTCTGACTGTAGATCTCAGCTCATGCATAGAAGGCTGGACTGTCATAAGCATTCCAGTCTAAGCAGGGATACCTATAAGTGGATTAGAAAGTGAAACAGTGGCTCAAATTAAGAATGATTATAAACAGAGCTTGGAAACTAACCAAAAGGGCCCAAGGAGACCTGCCTGGGAGGGGACCCCCAGAAAAAGGCAGCTCTGGACATTTCAAATCTTCATGGCTCGTATTAAAACTCGAAGTATAGGTAAGTATAACTAGGCAGACAGAGTCGCGAGCCCCAAGGACCCGCTCCATGGTTCACTGTTTCCCTCTCCGCCCAATGAGGATAATGTGAAGTGCTTTGAGATCCACTGATGAAAAGTGTGATAGAAAAGCTAGGGATTCTTCCTGGGCCTCACAGAACTGATATTACCTCCATATATGGCACTGGTGAGACCAGTACAGGAACACTGTGCCCAGTTCTGGTGTCCACACTTCCAAAAAAGATGTTGAAAAAATTGAAAGTGCAAGAAAAGAGCTACAGAATGATACGAGGGCTGGAAAACCCGTGAGAGACCCACGGTGCTCAGTCCTTCAGACTAGCGGGACTAAGAGGCAACTTAAGCACAAGATCATGGACGATGAAGCTAAACAAAGTAAGACTGGAAATAAAGGGCACATTTTTACCTCTGAGGATAACTAACTAGGGCTGTCGATTAATCACAGTTAACTCATGTGATTAACTCAAAAAAATTAATCGCAATTAAAAAAAATAATCGCGATTAATCACACTTTTAATCATACAGTTAAACAAAAGAATACCAATTGAAATTTATTTAATATTTATGGATGTTATTCTACATTTTCAAATATATTACATAAGAACGGCCATACTGGGTCACACCAAAGGTCCATCCAGCCCAGTATCCTGTCTACCAAGAGTGGCCAATGCCAGGTGCCCCAGAGGGAGTGAACCTAACAGGTAATGATCAAGTGATCTCTCTCCTGCCATCCATCTCCACCCTCTGACAAACAGAGGCTAGGGACACCATTCCTTACCCATCCTGGCTAATAGTCATTAATGGACTTAACCTCCATGAATTTATCTAGTTCTCTTTTAAACCTTGTTATAGTCCTAGCCTTCACAACCTCCTCAGGCAAGGAGTTCCACGGGTTGACTGTGCGCTGTGTGAAGAAGAACTTCCTTTTGTTTTAAACCTGCTGCCCATTAATTTCATTTGGTGGCTCCTAGTTCTTATGGCAGGTTTCAGAGTAGCAGCCGTGTTAGTCTGTATCTGCAAAAAGAACAGGAGTACTTGTGGCACTTTAGAGACTAACAAATTTATTTGAGCATAAGCTTTCATGGGCTACAGCCCACTTCATCAGATGCATCAGTAGCCCACAAAAGCTTATGTTCAAATAAATTTGTTAGTCTCTAAGGTGCCACAAGTACTCCTGTTCTTTTTCCTAGTTCTTATATTATGGGAACTAGTAAATAACTTTTCCTTATTCACTTTCTCCACACCACTTATGATTTTATATACCTCTATCATATCCCCCCTTAGTCTCCTCTTTTCCAAGCTGAAAACTCCTAGCCTCTTTAATCTCTCCTCATATGGGACCCGTTCCAAACCCCTAATCATTTTAGTTGCCCTTCTCTGAACTTTTTCTAATGCCAGTATATCTTTTTTGAGATGAGGAGACCACATCTTTACGCAGTATTCAAGATGTGAGCGTACCATGGATTTATATAAGGGCAATAAGATATTTCTGTCTTATTCTCTATCCCTTTTTTAATGATTCCTAACATCCTGTTTGCTTTTTTGACTGCCGCTGCACACTGCATGGATGTCTTCAGAGAACTATCAATGATGACTCCAAGATCTCTTTCCTGATTAGTTGTAGCTAAATTAGCCCCCATCATATTGTATGTATAGTTGGGGTTATTTTTTCCAATGTGCATTACTTTACATTTATCCACATTAAATTTCATTTGCCATTTGGTTGCCCAATCACTTAGTTTTATGAGATCTTTTTGAAGTTCTTCACAGCCTGCTTTTGTCTCAACTATCTTGAGCAGTTTAGTATCGTCTGCAAACTTTGCCACCTCACTGTTTACCCCTTTCTCCAGATCAGTTATGAATAAGTTGAATTGGATTGGTCCTAGGACTGACCCTTGGGGAACACCAATCCATTCTGAAAATTCACCATTTATTCCTACCCTTTGTTCCATCTTTTAACCAGTTCTCAATCCATGAAAGAATCTTCCCTCTTATCCCATGACAACTTAATTTATGTAAGAGCCTTTGGTGAGGGACCTTGTCAAAGACTTTCTAGAAATCTAAATACACTATATCCACTGGATCCCCCTTGCCCACATGTTTGTTGACCCCTTCAATGAACTCTAATAGATTAGTAAGACATGATTTCCCTTTACAGAAACCATGTCGACTTTTGCCCAACAATTTATGTTCTTCTATGTGTCTGACAATTTTATTCTTTACTGATTGTTTCAACTAATTTGCCCGGTACTGACATTAGACTGTAATTGCCAGGATCACCTCTAGAGCCCTTTTTAAATATTGGCATTACATTAGCTATCTTCCAGTCATTGAGTACAGAAGCTGATTTAAAGGATAGGTTACAAACTCTAGTTAATAGTTCTGCAATTTCACATTTGAGTTCTTTCAGAACTCTTGGGTGAATGCCATCTGGTCCTGGTGACTTGTTACTGTTAAATTTATCAATTAATTCCAAAACCTCCTCTAGTGACACTTTAATTGATTTCAATTACAACACAGAATACAAAAGTGTACAGTGCTCACTTTATATTATTATTTTTTATTACAAATATTTGCATTGTAAAAATGAAACAAAAGAAATAGTAATTTTCAATTCAGCTCATACAAGTACTGTAGTGCAATTCTTTATCATGAAAGTGCAAAGTACAAATGTAGATTTTTTTTGTTACATAACTGCACTCAAAAACAAAACAATGTAAAACTTTAGAGCCTACAAGTCCATTCAGTCCTACTTCTTGTTCAGCCAATTGCTCAGACAAACAAGTTTGTTTACATTTATGGGAGATAATGCTGCCTGCTTCTTATTTACAATGTCACCTGAAAGTGAGAACAGACATTTGCATGGCACTTTTGTAGCCGGCATTGCAAGGTATTTACGTGCGAGATATAAAAAAGTTATTAAACCTAATGTTAAAAAATTATATATTACATAGGTTGGGAAAAGAGTGTCTGTACATCTGGGTATAGTGCTTAGATTATCCACAAATACAAAGTTTGTTTTTAACGTCAGAAGATACATATGGTACATAATGAGCAATAACCCGAATTCAGGTGAATAGATTTAACAATACAGTTTAGATATTAGACTCCGAATACTCGGGTACATCACTCATGAAAAGTTGTATGGAGATTTGGTTGTGGAAAGCAAAATATATCAATGAGTGGAGATTGTCCCTCAGTAATTGAGAATTGGGTAGGTTTTCCATTTAGAAAATACAATCCATGAGGACAGTATTTGTTACTTTCCTGACCGCTCTTCTCATCGGCACTCCAGTTCATCCCTCCAGGTATTGCCGATGTCCAGTGATGTGTTCTATGTAGATGTCCCTCGACCACCTGATGGCATCTGACACCATGAGTTGCCGCATCAGCCGAGCGTAGCGTTGACCGATTCTGCATTCTCTCAGCACTCAGTCGTTACTGGGGTCCCATGCGCCTAAGGCTCTGACGATCAGTGCGTGTGTCTTGACCTGGTAACCCTTAGCTCTCAAGGTTTCGGCCAGAGGGGCATATTTCTCTACCTTTCGAGCTCAGGCATCGTGGAAGGCCGGGGTCCTGTTCTCGAACGGCACTGTGACATCCACCATGATGATCCTCTTCCGGTACTCGTTGGTGATGACTATGTTTGGTCGCAGTTGGCTGTTGGTTCCGGGGATGGCAGAGTTCACAGCAACCTTCCCCATGGGTGGCAGGATGGCTCCGGCCAGGCGATCTTGGATGTTGTTGTGTCGCAGCTGCCAAGCTCTCAAATGGGGCTTCCAGCTACACAGGACGTGGGGTAGCATCTCGTTGGTGGAGCCGCACTACCTGCATCACTTGTCCCGACTCCTGTGGCCGACAGCTCAGTTCAGTGTCACACAGTTGAGCCGGGCCCTGTGGATGAACCTCTAGTTGGCAAATCGAGTGAAGCTGCCCCTAGGGAGGAAGTGATTCCTGGCGTCCCACTTGCAAGTCACCTCAAACGCCTTGCCCTGGTCCGGCTTCTATTTCAGGTTTTCCATGTATTGGCAATGCATGGCATCCTTCAGGGTCGTCTCCTGCATGGTCCTAGCTTTGGAGTGATGATAGTGCGATCTGTATTCTTCACCTAAGGCACCAGGACTCCCAGCTCCCGCTGTTCCTCGCACCATGCTAAGCATTCATATGCCCCTTCCTGCTTCAACAATGATGCTCGTTAAAAAAAATGTGCTAATTAAATTTGTGACTGAACTCCTTGGGGGGAATTGCATGTCTCCTGCTGTTTTACCTGCATTCTGCCATATATTTCATGTGGTAGCAGTCTCGGATGATGACCCAGCACATGATGTTCATTTTAAGAACACTTTCATTGCAGATTTGACAAAACGCAAAGAAGGCACCAATGTGAGATTTCTAAAGATAGCTACGGCACTCAACCCAAGGCTTAAGAATCTGAAATGCCTTTCAAAATCTGACAGGGAGGAGGTGTGGAACATGCTTTCAGAAGAGTTAAAAGAGCAACACTCCAATGCGGAAACTACAGAACCTGAACCATCAAAAAAGAAAAATCAACTTTCTGCTAGTGGCATCTGACTCCGATAATGAAATTGAACGTGCATTGGTCCACACTGCTTTGGATCGTTATCGAGCAGAACCTGTCATCGGCATGGACGCACGTCCCCTGGAATGGTGGTTGAAGCATGAAGGGACATATGAATCTTTAGCATATCTGGCACATAAATATGTTGTGATGCCGGCTACAACAGTGCCATGAGAATGCCTATTCTCACTTTCAGGTGACATTGTAAACAAGAAGCAGGCAGGAGATGTAGAATGTAAACAAACTTGTTTAAGCAATTGGCTGAACAAGAGGTAGGACTGAGCGGACTAGTAGGCTCTAAAGTTTTACGTTGTTTTATATTTGAGTGGAGTTATTTTTTTGTTCATAATTCTACATATGTAAGTTCAACTTTCATGATAAAGAGAC
Source organism: Trachemys scripta elegans (assembly GCF_013100865.1). Classification (NCBI taxonomy): domain Eukaryota; kingdom Metazoa; phylum Chordata; order Testudines; family Emydidae; genus Trachemys; species Trachemys scripta. The sequence continues at coordinate 131,069,500 of NC_048301.1, read as the reverse complement.
AGAACTACAGTATTCGTATGAGGTGAATAGAAAAATACTATTTCTTTTGTTTTTTACTGTGCAAATATTTGTAATTAAAAATAATAATATAAAGTGTACACTTTGTATTCTGTGTTGTAATTGAAATCAATATATTTGAAAATATCCAAAACTATTTAAATAAATGGTATTCTATTTTTAACAGTGCAATTAATCATGATTAATTTTTTTAATCACTTGACAGCCCTATAACTAATCCTTGGAAAAACCTTACAAGAGACGTGTTGGGTTCGTTGTCACTTGAAGTTTATAAATCAAAATTGAACATCTCTTTTCTACATCTCCAGCTCGACCACAAGCTCTAGGATGGATGCAGGAATCCCGGGTGAAGTTCTCTGTCCAGTGATCTGCAGGATGCGTGCATGGTCCCTTCTGGCCTTAAAGTCTATGACATTATGAAACTGGTGCAACCTGTGCTGCTACACCTAATTTGGTTTCCACCTGGTTCTCAGCACTGTAGTTTAACTCAATTCCTTATTGACTTACAGTGTATCACTATAAGCCCTGTTTAAATCTAATTAACAGTGTTCACAAAGGCATTTCGCACCGGTTTAAATTCCTTTTAAAACCAATTTACAGTCAAATTGGAGCAGGTACAGAGACGGGCTGCTAGGGATGGAGAGCCTGTTTGATGAGAGGAGATGGCAAGAGGACGGCTGGGGGGGGCCCAATTGCTCTCTACAAATATATGGGGGAAGGGGAAAACACCAGCAAGGCAGAAGCACGACTGAAGCTAACGGAGAGTGTTGACACCAGAACAAATTGGGATAAACTGGCCACAAATACATTTAAACTGGAAATCAGAAGAGGATTTCTAACTGGGGAGGTTCTGGAACAGCCTCCCAATACGAGTCGTGGGGGCAAACACATAACTGGGTATAAGATGGAGCTTGATGCACTGATGAACAGGCTGATATGATGGGATTGCCTGAAGGGTCCCTTCCAGCTGTATGGCCTTAAATTTTAATCTAGACAAGAACATTAAGAAAGCCAAATGAAAGTACTTCCAAGTCAGGGAATGCCAAAGTTAAGGCTGCCCGCACAACCCTAACTCTGCCCCTTTGGGCATACGCTTTGTGATATAGCTACATCTCGAGATGCTGTAAATTGGTGTAGCTCTGCTGAAGTCAATGCTGAGGCTCTGGCACAACAGTCCTCAGCTACACAAGCATGTTCCATTATTCCCATGGGTCCCTTGCCTCATTCAGTGGTTTGCAGTGGCTGAATTAGCCAGAGCTCTCGCAGATATGGGCCTTGGTTTTGGCCCAGCTTGGTCTCAGTTTGAGCCTGCAATAAATCCAGATTTACACCAACATAGCTAAGGGTATGTCTACACTACGAAATTAGGTTGAATTTATAGAAGCCGGTTTTATAGAAATCGGTTGTATACAGCCGATTGTGTGTGTCCCCACATAAAATGCTCTAAGTGCATTAAGTCAGTGGACCGCGTCCACAGTACCGAAGCTAATGTTGACTTCCGGAGCGTTGCACTATGGGTAGCTATCCCACAGTCTCCACCGCCCATTGGAATTCTGGGTTGAGATCCCAATGCCTGAATGATGCAAAACAGTGTCACGGAGGGTTCTGGGTACATGTCGTCAGGCACCTCCCCCTCCGTCAGAGCAACGGCAGACAATCGATTCGCGCCTTTTTACCTGGGTTACCTGTGCAGACAACATACCACGCCAAGCATGGAGCGCGCTCAGCTCAGCTCACCATCACCATCACCATATGTCATCTGGGTGCCGGCAGACGTGGTACTGCATTGCTACACAGCAGCAGCTAATTGCCTTTTGGCAGTAGACAGTGCAGTATGACTGGTAACCTTCATCGGTGATCTGGGTGCTGGCAGACGTGGGGCTGGCAGACATGGGGCTGCATTGCTACACAGCAGCAGCCCCTTGCCTTTTGGCAGTAGATAGTGTATTAAGATTGATATCCATCGTCGTCATATTGCAGTTCAATCAGAGGCACCTGGGCAGACATGCTCAGTCCTATTGAACTGTCTTGACGATGATGGCGGCTATCAGTCTTAGTACACTATTTTCTGCCAAGTGTCCAGTATTTTCTGCCAAGCACCCAGAAGATGCCAAGGGCTATCAGTCATGCTGCACCGTCGTCTGCCAGCTTAAGTTGTAAAAAATAGATTTGTTCTGTATTCATTTGCTTCCCCCTCCCTCCGTGAAATCAACGGCCTGCTAAACCCAGGGTTTTGAGTTCAGTCTTTGGGGAGGGCCATTCTGTGTGACAGTTGTTTGTGTTTCTCCCTGATGCACAGCCACCTTTGTTGATTTTAATTCCCTGTACCTGTACGCCATGTCGTCACTCGCCCCTCCCTCCCTCCGTCCGTCAGATACTAGTTTCGCGCCTTTTTTCAGACCAGACGCCATAGCACTGGGATCATGGAGCCCGCTCAGATCACCGCGGCAATTATGAGCACTATGAACACCATGCGCATTGTCCTGGAGTATATGCAGAGCCAGGACATGCCAAAGCAAAACCAGGACCAGCCGAGGAGGTGATTGCAGCGCGGCGACAAGAGTGATGAGGAAATTGGCATGGACATAGACCTCTCACAAAGTACAGGCCCCAGCAATGTGCAAATCATGGTGTTACTGAGGCAGGTTCATGCCGTGGAACGCCGATTCTGGGCCCGGGAAACAAGCACAGACTGGTGGGACCACATCGTGTTGCAGGTGTGGGACGATTCCCAGTGGCTGAGAAACTTTCGCATGCGTAAGGGCACTTTCATGGAACTTTGTGACTTGCTTTCCCCTGCCCTGAAGCACCAGAATACCAGGATGAGAGCAGCCCTCACAGTTGAGAAGCGAGTGGCGATAGCCCTGTGGAAGCTTGCAACGCCAGACAGCTACCAGTCAGTCGGGAATCAATTTGGAGTGGGCAAATCTACTGTGGGGGCTGCTGTGATCTAAGTTGCCAGGGCAATCAAAGACCTGCTGATATCAAGGGTAGTGACTCTGGGAAACGTGCAGGCCATAGTGGATGGCTTTGCTGCAATGAGATTCCTAAACTGTGGTGGGGCGATAGACGGAACCCATATCCCTATCTTGTCACCGGAGCACCAAGCCACCGAGTCCATAAACCGCAAGGGGTACTTTTCAATGCTGCTGCAAGCCCTGGTGGATCACAAGGGACGTTTCACCAACATCAACGTGGGATGGCCGGGAAAGGTACATGATGCTCGCGTCTTCAGGCACTCTGGTCTGTTTCGAAAGCTGGAGGAAGGGACTTTCTTCCCGGACCAGAAAATAACCGTTGAAGATGTTGAAATGCCTATCGTGATCCTTGGGGACCCAGCCTACCCCTTAATGCCATGGCTCATGAAGCCATACACAGGCAGCCTGGACAGGAGTCAGGACCTGTTCAACTACAGGCTGAGCAAGTGCCGAATGGTGGTGGAATGTGCATTTGGACGGTTACAAGTGTGCTGGCGCAGCTTACTGACTCACTCAGACCTCAGCGAAAAGAATATCCCCATTGTCATTGCTGCTTGCTGTGTGCTCCACAATATCTGTGAGAGTAAGGGGGAGACATTTATGGCATGGTGGGAGGTTGAGGCAAATCGCCTGGCCGCTGATTACACGCAGCCAGACACCAGGGCGGTTAGAAGAGCACAGCAGGGCGCGGTGTGCATCAGAGAAGCTTTGAAAATGAGTTTTGTGACTGGCCAGGCTACGGTGTGAAACCTCTGTTTGTTTTTCCTTGATGAACCCTCCGCCCCCCGCCCCACCCGGTTCACTCTACTTCCCTGTAAACCAACCACCCCACCCTCCACTCCCCCCCTCGAGCACTGCTTGCAGAGGCAATAAAGTCATTGTTATTTCACATTCATGCATTCTTTATTAATTCATCACACAACTAGGGGGATAATTGCCAAGGTAGCCCGGGATGGGTGGGGGAGGAGGGAAGGAAAAGGACACACTGCAGTTTAAAACTTTAACTCTTATTGAAGGTCAGCCTTCTGATGCTCGGGCAATCATCTGGGGTGGAGTGACTGGGTGGCTGGAGGCACCCCCCCCCCACCGTGTTCTTGGGCGTCTGGGTGAGGAGGCTATGGAACTTGGGGAGGAGGGCTGTTGGTTACACAGGGGCTGTAGCGGCGGTCTCTACTCCTGCTGCCTTTCCTGCAGCTCAATCATACGCTGGAGCATATCAGTTTGATGCTCCAGCAGCCGGAGCATCGACTCTTGCCTTCTGTCTGCAAGCTGACGCCACCTATCATCTTCAGCCCGCCACTTGCTCTGTTCATCCTGCGATTCAGCCCGCCATCTCTCCTCTCGTTCATATTGTGCTTTTCTGTAGTCTGACTTTGACTGCCTCCACGCATTCTGCTGTGCTCTGTCAGCGTGGGAGGACATCTGGAGCTCTGAGAACATATCATCCCGAGTCCGCCGTTTTCTCCTTCTAATCTTCACTAGCCTCTGTGAAGGAGAAACATTTACAGCTGGTGGAGGAGAAGGGAGAGGTGGTTAAAAAAGACACATTTTAGAGAACAATGGGTACACTCTTTCACTTTAAATTTTGCTGTTCACATTACACAGCACATGTGCTTTCGTTACAAGGTCGCATTTTTCCTCTTATATTGAGGGCCTGCTGGTTTGGTGTGAGGGATCACTCACACAGTGCCAGGCAACAGATTTTGGCTTGCAGGCAGCCATGGTAAGCCACAGTCTTTTGGCTTTTTTAACCTTCTTAACATGTGGGAATGGTTTCAAACAGTAGTGCCCTCATTTCCCATACCAGCACCCATTGGGTTGGCCATTTAAAATGGGTTTGCAATGTAAAAGGAGGGGCTGCGGTTTCCAGGTTAACATGCAGCACAAACCCAACTAACCCCCTCCCCCCCACACACCCAATTCTCGGGGATGATCACTTCACCCCTCCCCCCCACCGTGTGGCTAACAGCGGGGAACATTTCTGGTCAGCAGAGCAGGAACGGGCACCTCTGAATGTCCCCTTAATAAAATCGCCCCATTTCAACCAGGTGACCGTGAATGATATCTCCCTCCTGAAGACGATAAGGAATGGATGTTTTCTGCATGCCAGCAAACACCGGGACCATACGCTGCCATGCTTTGTTATGCAATGATTCCAGACTACGTGCTATTGGCCTGGCGTGGTAAAGTGTCCTATCATGGCGGACGGGATAAGGCAGCCCTCCCCAGAAACCTTTTGCAAAGACTTTGGGAGTACATGAAGGAGAGCTTTCTGGAGATGTCTCTGGAGGATTTCTGCTCCATCCCCATATACATTAACAGACTTTTCCAGTAGCTGTACTGGCCGCGATTGCCAGGGCAAATTAATCATTAAACACGCTTGCTTTTAAACCATGTGTAATATTTACAAAGGTACACTCACCAGAGGTCCCCCCCTGTGTGCCCTCAGGGTCTGGGAGCACGCCTTGGGTGAGTTCGGGGGTTACTGGTTCCAGGTCCAGGGTGATAAACATATCCTGGCTGTTGGGGAAACCGGTTTCTCCGCTTCCTTGCTGCTGTGAGCTATCTACATTATCTTCATCCTCATTTTCCTCGTACCCCGAACCCGCTTCCCTGTGTGTTTCTCCATTGAAGGAGTCAAAGCACAGGGTTGGGGTAGTGGTGGCTGCACCCCCTAGCATGGCATGCAGCTCCGCGTAGAAGCAGCATGTTTGCGGCTCTGTCCCGGACCTTCCGTTTGCGCCTCTGGCTTTGTGGTAGGCTTGCCGTAGCTCCTTAATTTTCACACGGCACTGCTGTGCATCCCTGTTATGGCCTCTGTCCTTCATGGCCTTGGAGACCTTTTCTAATATTTTGCCATTTCGTTTACTGCTACGGAGTTCAGCTAGCACTGATTCATCTCCCCATATGGCGAGCAGATCCCGTACCTCCCGTTCGGTCCATGATAGAGCTCTTTTGCGATCCTGGGACTCCATCATGGTTACCTGTGCTGATGAGCTCTGCGTGGTCACCTGTGCTCTCCACGCTGGGCAAACAGGAAATGAAATTCAAACGTTCGCGCAGCTTTTCCTGTCTACCTGGTCAGTGCATCTGAGTTGAGAGTGCTGTCCAGAGCGGTCACAATGAAGCACTGTGGGATAGCTCCTGGAGGCCAATAACGTCGAATTCCGTTCACACTACCCCAATTCCGACCCACTAAGGCCGATTTTATCGCTAATCCCCTCGTCGGAGGTGGAGTAAAGAAACTGGTTTAAAGGGCCCTTTAAGTCGAAAAAAGGGACTTAGCCGTGTGAACGTGTCCAGGCTTAATTTGATTTAACGCTGCTAAATTCGACCTAAACTCGTAGTGTAGACCAGGACTAAGAGAGAATCTGGGCCCGTATGGACAGGCTGGGTTGGGTGTGTAATGAACGAAGCAGGAGCCCACTGAACACGGGTTAAGTCTTGGTTTGCAGCGTATCAACTTATCTGCTTTTCTATACTACACTTCCCACCCGCTTGCCCAATCACCCTGTGACCAGAGTCCCAGGGGAGAGGGAAATGATCCTTAGCTCCAACTGAGCAATGGATGGATACGAGCGAAGGATCTTCTCACGCCAGCCCATTTCTCTGTATTCCCTGTAACGGCAGCCCAGGGTGTGCCCCCCATCCTACAGTAACTCACAGCGACGCACAGGCCCTTGTCTGTCACGGACACCCGGGCAAAGCGCACCCATTCGGATTCCCACCCGCACTGCACACAGTGGTGTAGCCAGGGTTGCAGACAAGGAGGAGTGGCGGAGAAAAAAGGCGCCGGTCCTTTGGTGTCATTTCAGCGGCCCTGCACATGCGCCGAAATGCTGCCGAAAGACGGAGCGGCGCATGCGCAGGGCCGCCCCGCTTCCCCATCTGGAGCGCTGTCTGGGGCACCGAGACCCCTGGCCACGCTCTCAGGGCCAGAATCCCGTCCGGAGTGCTGGGAGCCTGCGGCCCCGCTGCGCTGGCCAGAGCACCGGGAGCCCGCGGCCCCATTCCGCCTGCCGCCCGGAGCGCCGGGAGCCAGCAGGCCAGCCCACGGCCCCGTTTGCGGCTGCCCGGAGCACTGGGAGGCGGGAGCCAGCAGGCCAGCCCGCAAAAAAAAAAAGAAAAGAAAAACCCGGAAGCAGCCGAGGGGTAGGAGGGATCCCAGGTGGGCGGGGGGGTCAGTGCACTGCTGCTGTTGCTACTCACTTCATCAACAACAAAAGAAGTCTCCTCCCACAACTAGAACTGGTCCATCTTTCCTCCGGCTCGGACTGCAGCCGCTCACGCCGCCAGCCTGTAACAAATGCCCCGTCCCGTCCCCTGATAACTCCTCTGCCATTATCAGGGGACGGGGCATTCGCTACAGGCTGGCGGCGTGTGCAGCTGGGGTCCGAGCCGGAGGAAAGATGGATGAGTTCCAGTCGGGGGAGGAGACTTCTTTTGTTGTTCATGAAGTGAGTAGCAAGAGGGAGGAGACAGCGGAAGGACCCGGAAGCGGCGCTGAGTGAGGCCCAGAAGCGGAAGGACCCAGAAGTGGCGCCGAGTAAGTATGAAAATTAAAAAGGTGCCATTTTTGGGGAATGTGGTCAGGGGAAGCGGCCGCTTCCCCTGAACCCCCCTAGCTACGCCACTGACTGCACAGGTGTCAGTGACAAGGTGCAGGGCAGGGGGAGCATCAGGCCCCCTGGCTCCAGTTCTCTAGCCAGCACCTCAGACATTCCAGTACGGACCCCACCTTAACAGAGCGATTGTCTGGTGGACGCTTCCCACCCGCGATCCCATTCTTCAGCTGGCCGCACCCCCGGGCAATCTCAGCAGATGATGGCTGAGGGAAGAGATATTAGGGCAGCCCCAGGGTTTTTGTTCAGTGCCTCCAAAGCAATACGTGTTGTCCTGTTTGAATAAAGTTAATTTCATTCCCCTCTTATCTGTGCTACTCCCTTTGTCCCCTGGGCATTGGTCCTGTTTTGAGCAGGGGGTTGGACTAGATGACCTCCTGAGGTCCCTTCCAACCCTGATATTCTGATTCTAGAAGCTTCTATAGTTCCCTTCCCCCTGCACATGCCCCCCCTGTCGCTGACATTCCTCTCTCATTCGGCACCCACTGGTGGCTGGGGCAACTCCAGCCCCGCTAGTGGTTCCATTCCTGTTACTTACTATCTCCAATCTCTTCTCTTCTCTTCTCCCTCTCAAAGGCGGCAGCAGCCTCTAGTGGGCTGGCAGCTCTGTCTTATTCCAGCTGCTTTTACCACTCTCCCAAGATCTTTCTTTGCAAGGAGCATTCTCCATGGACCAGCAGTAAGGGCTCTGCACGTCACAGCTCATCCTGTCCCTCTGCAATGGAATCTAACCTTAGCTGGTGTGGAAAGATGGGCCGGCAGCTCCTCTGAGAACGCTCTGGGCCCCTGGTCTGAGGCTTTGCTGATGTCAGGGGTGGATTTAAAGTGCCGAAACCCCTAGTCAGATTCCTGAGAACACAGGAGAGACCCTCGGGAAAGGATACAACTGGCAATGCTAAGACACAAAATTTAGGAAGGCATCCATCAGACAGGAGCCATCTTCTCTGTCTCCAAGCACCGCCTGCAGCACGAAGGAGAACGTGGCACAGTGTTTCTGAAGCAAAGCTAAAATCCATCGTTCCTTCATGGCAGGAGCGCTTTGACTTGAGTACCGCAATGGAACTCTAGGAATAAATTGGATCCATCTGCGTGATTAATCTCATTTTAGGCCCCTAATTGGAATGATTGTTTCTGACAGGCCTGCGTTGCAAAGAGAAGGAGAGGCAGGAAGGCTGTTTATTCTGGGAAATCAGCGCTATTGACTTGGCATTATATGGGGGAATAGAACATTTAAAAAACGAATCTGTCCAAAGCCATCTGTACCGTGGCTTTGAAACTTCTATTCAGTTCTAAGCCTCAGACAGCCTCTAAGGCATTCTCATTCTTCTACTGGAGCTCTGCTGGTCTGGGGCAGTATATTCTCCCATCGCCTTATGAGGTTCAAAGAGGAGCCAATCTCGAACAAAAGAAAGGTTTGGCTCTGGTGCTTTTCATCACTTAAGTCTAACACCCAGGCCCAGGAACACAGCAGAATAAATGTTAAGAGAAAACTAAACACATCTAGGGGATAACACAACCCCAAGCAATACGCGGCATGGAATTGCCAGACAAACCAGGAGACGTGGGTTCTCTTCCTGGCTCTGCCACTGACCAGCTGGGTGACCATGAGCAGGTCATGGCCCTCTAATGTGCCTCAGTTTCCCCTCCTACCCACTGTGTGCCTTGCATAGACACACAGCTATATAGGACAGGAACTGTCTCTTACTCTGCCTAGCACAATGGGGCCCTGATCTCACCTGGCACTGCAGTAATACAACAGGAGAACTAACAGCGATGGATGAAGGGAACGCGGTAGACGCAGAAGAGGATATATTGCCAAAGGGGCTCTGTTCGTGCCCAGAACACTCGCCTATGAGCCTGCTCTCTGCAGAGATACAGGACTTATCCCTGCCACCTGTTCAGAAAACATGACAGCTGAGGGTTGTAATGCTCAAGTGAGCAGCGAAGGATGTGTGCCAGCCCATCTCCTGGGCTGGAAGGGGCCCCGAGTCTGTGCCATCCTGCAGGGCTAGATTTGCACCGCTGGGTCCTGCTGACGCCATGCTCAGAAGAGAGAACCACTGGTGCGAGGTGCTGCCACGCCCTGCAGCCCCTGATCCCCACATGGCTCCTCCCTGGGGGTGGATGGCATTGTGCTCTATGGGAGCCCTTTCACTGCCGGGCGGGACCCAGGGTCCTGGCCTCTGGGGAGCTGCTGCTGACCGAGCAAGCCCTCCTCATGCCCCTGGGTGGATCGTCGGCCATGGGGCGTGAACCTGGGACCAACCTGTGGTTCTTAAAAGCACAAGCCCCTCTTGCCTGAGCTGGACCCAGCTCGGTCAGCCAAGGCTGCAGCAGGAGCCTCAACCTCTGTAGGTGGCCCAGCCACCATAGGGGTGGGGGACAGAAGGGGCCGGATTACACTCACATGGCCGAGCTGGCAGAACAGGGTACTGGGTAACTCCTCTCCCAAGCTGTTCCACACGGACACTGTCCCACAAGCCCCTCGCTGCCCCAGAGGCCTGACTGCTGGCAGAGTGCAGAGGCAGGGCTGAGCTTGCTCTCCCCGCCGGCACAGGGCATAGAACTGACCCCGGGAGCAGGGCTGCCCCCGTTCAGGCTTTCCCCAAAATTGAGCCTTTGTTGAGGTCGCTGTCCGGTGACATCTGCCAGGATACTCAGCTGGGCTCAGGAGCATCCGGGACATCCCAGTTCCTTGTACGTCACAGGTGTAGTCCCACCTGGGAGAGACGGCGGCCCACTGGGGATAGGGTTGCCAACTTTCCAATCGCACAAAACCGAACACCCTCGCCCCGCCCCTTCTCAGAGGCCATGACCCCGCTCACTGCATTCCCCCTCCCTCAGTGGCTCGCTATCCCCCACCCTCACTCGCTTTCACTGAGCTGGGGCAGGAGGTTGGGGTGTGGGCTCTAAATGAGGGTGCAGGCTCCAGGGGGGACCAGAAATGAAGGGTTCAAGTGGAGGGGGGCTCCAGGCTGGGGGAGGGAGTTAGGGTGTGGGAGGGGGTGAGGACTCTGTCTCAGGGTGCGATGGGGCTGGGGATGAGGGGTTTGGGGTGTAGGAGGGGGCTCCAGGCTGGGGGTGGGTGGGACCGAGGGATTTGGAGTGCGGGAGGGGGCTGCAGGTTGAGGCAGGAGGTTGGGGTGCAGCAAGGGGGTGAGGGCTCCGGCTGGAGGTGCAGGCTCTGGGGTGGGGCTGTGAATGAGGGGTTCAGGGTGCAGGAGGAGGCTCTGGGCTGAGGCAGGGGGTTGGGGCATTCCAGTCAAAAACCGGACACCTGGAAACCCTAACTGGGGGGCGACTCTCTGTGAGCCATCAGTTGACTGGGTTCCCACATAGCTGGCTTCCCTGCCCATGGGGATCCCCAGAGTCAGAGCTTCTCCACAATACTCGGCTGAGTGGGGCCAGTTGAGGCTCAGGCCTGCTATGGGTTGTTCACTGAAAATGGGCTAAAGGGACTGGAAGCTCAGGCCCAGATCCCTGAAAGGATTTAGGCATCTAACACCTACTGAAATCAATTGGGAGTTAAAAGGATTTAGGCACCTGAGGATCTGGGCCTCAGTACTTTGCTTGCTTGCTCCTAATTCTAAGAGACCTAGATCAGTGGGAGCCTGCGGCAGACAGAACACCCTGCGCTCAGAGCCAGTTTCAACCCTTTCGTACAGGAGACAGGCTGGCTCCTTCTGCTGGCTGGTAGGAGCTGAAAACCACAGGGCTAGACTGAGAGACAAGGTCAAAGAGACGCTGCCGCTGGTGTAGCATTGCCCGTCTCTCACTATACAGGAGAACCTCGGCGTTCTCAACACTAGAGTTGCAAACTGACCAGTCAACACACCCCTTTGGAACCAGAAGTATGCAATCAGGCAGCAGCAGAGACAAAAAACCCAAAAGAAATACAGCACAGTACAGTACTGTGTCAAACGTAAACTACTACAAATATAAAGAGAAATTTTAAAAAAGGTTTGACAAGGTAAGAAAACTGTTTCTTTGCTTGTCTCATTTAAATTAAGATGGTTAAAAGCAGCATTTTTCTTCTGCACAGTAAAGTTTCAAAGCCGTATTAAGTCAGTGTTCAGTTGTAAACTTTTGAAAGAACAGCCGTAAGGTTTTGTTCAGTTAGGAACAACCTCCAGTCCCGAGGTGTTCGTAACTCTGAGGTTCCACTGTCGGTGTTTTTTCTTCAAACCCCAACTCCTGCAGGCTGGTGAGGACCCGAGTGTCTCATCTTGCATTCTTCCTAATCCTGGTTGCAGAGAAAAGCTTGAAAATATGACCTCAGCGCACCCTGAAGGCTCACAAACCAGACAGCAAAGAAAAAGATCAACAGTAATTTTTTTTAAGCCAATCTCATGATGGGTGAGGCCTGAAGCGTGATTTTTGAATGCTTGGGGTTGGTGATGCCGCTACTGAGCAGCTACATGAAAACTAGAGAGGAAGTGAGGAAGCGAGAATGGATATGGATTCACGGCCTATAGGAATAGGGAATATTGTAAACTTTCCAAAGTTCCCCTGCTCAGGTGCAACTCAGACACTGAAATAACGCGCACCTGTCCCTTTACTAGAATTCTCTCCTCGTTTCTAGGACTACAGAGGGAATCAACGTTTCTGCTGAGCCTCTCCAGCGATGGGAGATGCTCAGCCAGTCGCAGAAGCAGAAGAAAGACCATGCGACTTCAACCACGTAATGAAACCCTGCTTGAAATGACCCCAAGTGGCATCCTGGAAACACACACCAACCCCAGAACAAATTTCATACCCAACATCAAAACTTCTCCCAATGCCATTTTTAAAAACAAACGAACAAGAAACACTGTATTTTCACATGAGCCCACACACCTTAAAAGAGGAGATTTCAAGCAACTTCAAGCACTTGCATAGAATCATAGAAATGATGGCACCTCAGGAGGTCATCAAGTCCAGCCCCTTGCGCTGAGGCAGGACCTAGTAAACCTGGACTGTCCCTGATGGGTGTGTGTCCAACCTGTTCTTAAAAACCTCCAGTGATGGGAGATTCCACAGCCTCCCTTGAGAGCCTGCTCCAGAGCTTAACTCCCCTTAGAGTTAGAAAGTTCTCCCTAATATCTAGGGTTACCATATCTATTAAATAAAAAAAGAGGACCCTCCACAGGCCCTGGCCCCACCCATTTCCCCAACCCCAGCCCCGCCCCAACTCCGCCCCTTCCCCGCCCCCTCCTCCCTCCCACTCCCAGCCACGGGGAAAGGGCTGCCCAAGCGCTACCAGCTTCACGGTTTGCCGGGTAGCCCCCAGACCCTGCGCCCCCGGCCGGCGCGTCCCCAGCGCAGCTGGAGCCCGGGAGGGGAAGCGCCCAGCCGGGGGCGCAGGGTCTGGAGGCTGCCCGGCAAACCGTGAAGCGGGTAGCGCTTGGGCTTTGTGCAGCCCCCTTGCCTCCGGACCCTCTCTCCAACCCGTCTACATCTTCCCTACCACGTGGAACCCAGCACTGGACACAGGACTTCAGTCTCCAAGCCGAGCAGGACAATGAGCTCCAGTGTCATACAAAGGACACTGTTTGCAACCAAGTTTTCACCCAGCCCTAATGAAACGTTTTCAATCGAGGATGAGGTGCACCAGGGGCCCCATCTGATACTGGAAATCTACCATAAAACACCTGCAGATTGGGGCCTTTGGCTGATCAGGTTATTTATCGTTTGGATCGCAACAGCTCCTAGGAGCCCAGTCATGGACCGGGGCCCTGCTATGCTAGGGGCAGTACAGGCACAGAACAAAACGACAGGCGATGCAGTTTTTTCACCTTGGCCTTCAATTCCCACAAAAAGACCTGACTCTGGACTGCCCGCCGGAGCACAGTCCACTTCCAGATGGCAGATCTGCCCCTGGAAATAAACTCTAGGCCCAGCAACGAAGCACAAACAGGGCCCAGGTGCAGCACTAGAGCTAGCTGGGGGAGCAGGCTCAGCTCAGGCAGGACCTACAAGCGCATGCTGTGCCCAGATGTCACTGCTTGTGGGGAGAAGGCTCCGGCAGGAAGCTGAAGGCCCCACTGCACATATATGCAGCAAACGGGCTCAACCAGGAGCCCTCTAGTACATGAGGGACCCTGCTGCAGACACATGCCCAGAGCAAGTCTGACAGCCTGCAAGGGTCTGCAGACACAGGAAAGGGGACGCCTCGGGCCAGAACCCAAGGGGTTTGGGAGCAGACTGCTGCAGGGACGGGGCTGACATGCACTGAGCCTCGTTCCAAAAGCACACAGAGAACGGATCTTGCCTGCAAGCGAGCGGTGCAGCCTGCAGGAGCAGAGAGGGGCGGCCATCAGCGCTCAGTCATTAACCCCAGGAAGGCACGGAAAGGCAGGCCAGGGTAGAGCTTGGAAACCCATGTTTTCAGCCTGATTAAGTCACATTTTGCCCTCCCGCAGGAATAAATAAATCATGTAAGACGCATTAAGGCAGCTTAGTCTCCCCGGGAAATAGCACCGCAATTCGGCCTTTTGGGGGCCATAGCATGCCAGCGAGGATTAGGAGAATGACTCCAACGCTTGGGCGGCCCTTTGGCAGAGATCGCTGCCTGGGCTCCGACACGTGGCATCTGGGAGCTTCGTGCTGGCGCCGGCCCTGAAGCAAGGGGCGGCCAATCAATTAGTGACAATCACAGACACCTCGCAGTAGCGCAGATAGACAAGATGGAAAGGGATTGCAACCCAGCCCCCACCCACCTCCTTACACAGCCCCTCTCTCCCTGTCTGCATGGGGTGCATACTCTCATCAACCCCAGCCCCGCCCCCTATGGACGGAGAACACTCCCTGACCTTATACACACACAAACTCCCTAAAGAGGCCGTCCCCAGCCCCAAACAAGGCAATCCAGCTGCAGGGCTGAATGCCCAGAGCCGTGAATTCCTGCGTGGGAAGACAGGCTGCTCGTTCCTCGCAGAGCACACCTAGGAGCAGACAGAAAACCCAGCTGCCCCGCTCTGGCTCAGGACAGCAGCGTGTCTCCTGCCAGCCACACAGACCCTTGCCGTTATAAGAGCAGCCTAACAGGTCATGGGCACGTAGGCATCTCTGACTCTCCTGCTGAAGCCATGGCACTCTCCTGACATGACTTGTTAGCTGCCTGCCTCAGCTCTGCTGCTGGGGGGTGGCGGGTCCCAGATCAATATTCCCTAGCGGGAGGATTCCCCTTATTTCCCACTCCCAGCACAATCCTGCTGTATGGGCCCAGCACGCCCACCCGCAGAGAGCGCCAGAGACGAGTGGAGAAGCAGTGGGCCCCGGGGAGAGCCAGGGGCCATGCGTGGCCACTGACTAGGAAGGGCCTTAGGGGTTTGCTCTGCCTGGGAACCCCCAGCCTAACATCCTGGCCGTGGCCTTCAATGAGCACCCACAAACGCAGACTCCCCCAGCCCTGCGGGTCAATTCAAGCAGCCAGCCTGCCCCCCCTCATCCTCGCCTGACCGCAGAGCAGGGCAGAGCCACCCCCATGGCAAGCCATGGACAACCCCCACCTGACCCCTCTGTGAGCCAAGGGCTCCCACAGTGCAGGACAGAGCCTCCCCCTCACCTGACTGCACCCGAGCCACAGGTGCCCCCCACTTGAATGCAGCAAGAGCAAAGGGTCCACCTGATCTGAATGCAGTGCCAGCCAAGGGTGCCACCCCCTGAACATGGCACCAGCCAAGGGCCACCATAAACCTACCAAGAGCCAAGGCCTTCCCTGAAAACGTCACAAGCCAAGGGCCTCTCCAAATGTATCTGAAATGGCCTGGGGGCTGGTGCTCCCCGGCCAGCAACAGCACAGGGGCTGCAAACCCAGCCAGAGACCCTGGGGCGGGGGCTCCAGCCATCCTGGCATTCACGAAGGTGTCATCTGTGCCCAGCACGGTCCAAGAGGGGGGTTCTCTCACGGCCTGTCTCCCCTCCAGACATGGAGCCTGGCAGAGAAGGAACTCTGAGCACAAAGGGGGAAATCGGCAGGTTTACCCAGTAGAACTGATGCCCATCGATGAGCCTGATGCCCCGTTTGTGCCCTACTCCAGAAGTGTAGCTATTGTGGCACTTTCCTGGGAGGGGAACCCCGCTTACCTGGTACATGTACATGCTGAAATTAGTCCCATTGGGTAGATGAATCGTTATGGATTTGTTCCCTGCATTCATGCCGGGGAATCATCTCCCACTGGAGCTGTAAATCCACGGCTCTGCCAGCCTGGGGGAGAGCAGGCGCTAGGCCCCGGGGGGCGAAGGTTAACGAGACCCAAGGCGCTGGAAGTCCAGGCACAAGGAACCGCTCTGAGCCGACGGCAGCTGGGGAGCTGCTTCGCGTCGAGCCTGCCTGCCTGCACAGGGGACAGAGCGCTGGGGCGCTGGGAAAGGATCAGCAACGCACTCGGCAGGAGGAGGCATTTGGAGCTCGCAGAAATTCCCCATCTGCTGCCTGCACTAATCGTTCCCCTTCCCAGGGTCGGAGGGAGCCAGCCCCATGGCTGGGACGGGGAGCCGCGAGCGAGAGCCCGCAGCGGGGGGGACTGAGCGGACGAACCCGGAGGAGCGCACAGATGCACAGAGGCCCTTTGCGGTGACCTAGTTTGCTCTGCTTCGCTTGCATGTTCCCTGTGCAGAGACACGGAGGAATCGGAATTGGAGCAAGAACGGCAAGTAAATCCGCACAGCCCCTTAATCCGGGAGCGGCTGCAGCAGCCTGGGGGGCGGGCAGCCCTCGCCATCAGGGTGACCTGGGATGCTCTCGCTCCAGCTGCCCACATGGATGGGCACAGCAGCCCCTCGCCCAGCTGGGGGAGAGGGCACGGAGCCCAGGAGGACTGTGGTGGGGCATCACCCCACTAGCGGTTGGGGGCAGCATTTTGTTCAGCGGAGGACGGGGACGCAGCCTAGTGGGCATCTGTCTGGGCTGGGTCCCACAGGCCAGCTGGAGGTTTGCCAGGGTGAGGGCACAAAGGACCATGGAGCTCAGGCAGTCTGCTGGAGGCAATCAGAGGCTGTGATCAGCTAGTCCAGCTCTCACTCCCCAGCCTGGCATGAAGCGTTAGGCTCCTGCGGGATCCAGGATCAGTCCAGTATCATGGAGCAGGGCCCTTCCCCAGAGGCATTTCCCTCTGTTTCTTCCAGGCATGCCGTGCCCACTGAAGGGTGAGAGGCCCCTGCCCCCCACACTCTGAGCCAGCTGCCAGCCTCCAGCCCCGGCCCAGCCTGTGGGGCAGCATGGCCCCGGCTTTATCACACCAGGTTCATCCAAGTCGCCTCACCAGGATCTAAAGTCTTTGCCAAGACTGAGCCAAATCCCTGGCGCCGGGATTTCAGGGCCAGGAGGGGGAGGAGCATGAGGGTCAGGGGTCCCTATGCTGGAAGAAAGTCAGTGAGGGGCCAAAATGTCTCAAACCCCCCCATGCTCCCTGGCTGATCGGTGAGCTCTGGCCATGCAGGGCTCTCAGACCCCATTCTCCCTGCCCTACACCTTGTGGCCAATGGGTGGGAAAAGGTACCAAAGCCCCACTCTCCACTCTCCCCAATGCACTGAGCACTGGTGGAAGAGGACTCATGAGGCTCCTCACAGGTGGACTCAGGGCCAAAGCCTACCCCTCCACCAGGTCCTTCAGTGCCGCCGAAGACACCTGGAGCTAGTGAAGGGCCCGCCGCCGAAGACCCGGAGCGCCGCCCCATCAGTAAAAGCGCCGCCTCGTCAGTAAAAGCGCTGCTGTGGGTGGTGCCTTTTTAACTCACTCACAAAAAAAGGTGCCACCCGCTGCGGCGCTTGTACTCACCCGGCGGCGCTTTTACTGATGGGGCGGCACTCCAGGTCTTCGGCGGTGGGCCCTTCACTAGCTCCGGGTGTCTTCGGCGGCACTGAAGGACCCGCTGCCGAAATGCCACTGAAGCCCCATGGAGCGAGTGACGGTCCCGCCGCCGAAGACCCAGACGATTAGAAGTGCTGCAGCGGGTGGTGCCTTTTTTTNCGAAGACCCGGAGCGCCGCCCCATCAGTAAAAGCGCCGCCTCGTCAGTAAAAGCGCTGCTGTGGGTGGTGCCTTTTTAACTCACTCACAAAAAAAGGTGCCACCCGCTGCGGCGCTTGTACTCACCCGGCGGCGCTTTTACTGATGGGGCGGCACTCCAGGTCTTCGGCGGTGGGCCCTTCACTAGCTCCGGGTGTCTTCGGCGGCACTGAAGGACCCGCTGCCGAAATGCCACTGAAGCCCCATGGAGCGAGTGACGGTCCCGCCGCCGAAGACCCAGACGATTAGAAGTGCTGCAGCGGGTGGTGCCTTTTTTTCTCTCATTGCTCCCCCTGTTCCCTCCACCTGGCTACGCCACTGAGCAGGATCCCCCTGCCAGAGCTGGAGGCCGAGATCTGAACAGCAGAGAGCAAACTCCTCCCTGACCCAGGCATGGCTCTGCAAGGTCCAGCCAAACATCCCTGCAGGGGAGGGGCCGTCCCTCCAGCCAGTGCTAGTGACTCTGCAAAGCCCAGCAGTGTCCAGACAGCTACTCAGCAGCCTTGCTGCCTCTCCCTGGTGCTTTTAGCGCCTGGGGCTTCCCAGACAGGAAACCCCTCTTGTGCCTCACAAGGTCCAGGCCGAACGCTGGGAGCGCTGAGCATGCACAGCCCCTGCTCACCACAGCAGCTCCCAGTGCCGGCCTGGCCAACGCTAGCAGCAGGCCCCCGGCGGAAGGGAAGGGAAGCCGAGGGTCGTGGGCTTTGAGACCCGCCATGCGCACGGCTGGCTTGGCCTGTTTGTGGGTGGTTTGGACAGCGCATAAAGCCGGCTGAACAAGCGCCACGCCCGGCGCTCACCTTCCATTGGGTGGCTCAGTAGGACCAGCTCAGGCCATTAACACCCACTGGGAACACACCTGAACTCAAACCCGGCCACGGTTAGAAAGTGACAAGTCCCAGCTCGGCCCAGGCTCCCCACGGACTGCGAACTGTCTGCCCACTGTGCACCCAGGTGCCAGGTACATCCCAGGACCCCTTGCCGGCTGTGCCCTCCGGTCACATGCCAACAGTGCTTGTTTGTGGGGCTCCCCATCCCAATAACTCCCACCCATCCCTGGGATGCAGCATGTCCTATACAGCTCACCATGCTGCGTGGGGCATGTTCCAATCCCACCTGCCTGTCGTGTCCTCCAGACCAGGCTTACTCTGTCCCATGATGCCCCCCAAGGCCCATGCACAGCCCGATATCGCCCTCACACCATGCTGGCAAAGCCTGCCCATCACTGCCACACTGCCCAGGACTCCGGCTATGCCAGAGCACAGGGTGAATCCCAGGACAACCGGCCACTCTGTTCTCAACACACCCCGCGACAACCAACCCTTGGTGCTGCCCTTTGCCCGGACACCTCCCGGCAGAGCCGGCCTGCCACGCTGGCCAGGGTGCCAGCTGATCTGGCGCAAAGCTCAAAGCACGTGTAGATCAGCCGCCGTGCTGCCAAGAGCTCTGAGCATGAGCTTTCTCGCCATTCATTTAAATTAAATAATAACGAGCAACAGTAGCCCAGCTGGGACATGGTCGGCAGGTGAGGGGAGCCCAGCTCAGAGAGGGTTAAGCAGCCCCCCTCAGCAGACAGCAAAGGAATCAGACAAACTGACTGAGCAGCTCAGACTCCAGCTGACTGCAGGCCAGTGCCCATCACCAGTGGAGCAATGGTTCAACCAGACACCCCCTTCACAGCGCCTGCCAGCCATCTCCGGGATCTCGACAAGACTGCAGCACCACCTACCAGCATTAGCCGCCTATTGCAATAGCCC
Source organism: Trachemys scripta elegans (assembly GCF_013100865.1). Classification (NCBI taxonomy): domain Eukaryota; kingdom Metazoa; phylum Chordata; order Testudines; family Emydidae; genus Trachemys; species Trachemys scripta. The sequence goes on along the minus strand of NC_048301.1, from coordinate 131,050,134 downwards.
AGAACGCAGATACAGATACGTGATGTTTCCATGAGCATCATCCCCCCCACTGCTAGAGCAGATGCCAGCCATGCCTGAGGGCAAACAGCCTGAGAGATGGAGTATGGGCCCCCTGAGATCAGGAGTCAGAGCTGGACGTGTTTGAGGTGTGGGGGGTGCAGTTTTCCAGGCTATGAACTGGTCCTTGCTGCTTCAGGACCACCTTGGTTTAAGCAAGTGGTTAAAATAGTGTCGGCCTGAGAATCTGCCACACCTTCCTCCCCTCCCAGGTTTACATGGCCCGAGGGGGCTGTGAGGAGGGATTAACAGTGCGACACTGGCAGGCCAGATGCCAGCTCGTGCCAAGGGCCCCGTGTCTCAATGGTCCACTGACAGATACCTCTGGGGCAGTGCGAACCACCAGACAGGAGAGAGCAGTTAGCTAGCGTGAAGGGCTGCGCTCCAAAGAAGGTTGAGTTTCACTGCTCTGTGTCTCACGTGACAGAGGAACAGCCCTCGGTAGCTGGAGAAGGCCAAGCCCAGGGCCCCTGCTCTGCTCTAGGATGGGAGGGGAGGCGAGGCTACTCTCAGTGTGTCTAGGCAGAGCCTAAGCAACTCCCGACGGATGCAGAGCACAGCTCCAGCCCCCGGCTGCACCTCCCCTGTAGCCATGCCCTGGCCGGCCAAGGAGAACATGGTCTGCTCCCCACTGGAGATCAGGGGAGGGTGAGGTGCAGCCGCCGAAGGACAGAGGCTCCCCGCGACAGGCTGGGCAGAGAGAATCACCCGGAAACCCCGCAGCAGGCAGGGAACAGCCCTGAGACCAGCCATGGAGCAGAGAGGCCGCAGGCCAGGATCCCCAGGTTCCTGGAGCTGTGGTCCCCACAGGATACAAGGGAGGTTAACACCCCCACACCATTCATAACAGCGCCCCCTGCTGTTGACAAGTGACCCACCCCAGCAGCCGAACCGACCCACTCTGAGCCCTACCTACGAGTCCCCCAGAGAATCCCAGGTGGAGTCCCTCCCTCAGCCTCGGCTGGTGCTGCAGAGAGCGGGCGAGGGTTGGTGGTGCTGCAGAGGGCACGGTGAGGCCCTCTGGGCTGGACAGACAGGAGCGGGAGCTGGGCTGGGCTCCGATAGTGCAGGTTGGCTCAGGGAGGGCTGTGCAACACATGCATGGCAACGGAGCTCAGATTGCACGGCCGCGCTGTGTGGGAAGCGTCCCCCGAACTCCACTCGCTTGGCTTTCCAGCATTTGAAATTCAACTCTCCCGGCACGAGGAGCCCAGGGCAGAGCTCAGCGCCAGCAACCCGAATGCCATGGTAACTGAGAGAACCACTGAGGGGCCGTCTCTTACTCAACAGAACAGCCATAGATCCACGGACATTGCACGGCATCCCGTGCAAAGGGCTGAACTCCGCAATGGGACTGCAGGACCTCGTGGCATCCCCCCAGACACCCATCTACAACAAAGCACAGGCAAGGCCTAGCAGGCCTGATGCACTGTCAGGGAGACACCGCCACACAGATGCAGGTGCCAGAGGGACAGCTTCACGGTCCATGTTTCTCAGTTGCACAGGGTCTGATCCTGAGGGGTGCTCAGCACCTGCGGCTCCCACTAAGGTCACGTCTCAGGATCAGCCCGAAATAAAGAAAAATAAACCACGTGTCCCCATTGCATGTGTTCAGGAAGTGGAGAGGTCAGGGGTAGGGGAGCAAGGTTTGTGTTCATTCACCACCCCGGGTAATGCAGGGCCATGGAAGGAAGGCCTACTGGGTGACCTCCGGTCAGTCATTGCCCCTCCGTGCCTCAGTTTCCCCATCTGTACAACAGGGATAATAATGCTGGCCTCCTTTAGAAAGCGCTTTGAGTTCTATTGGTGAACAGGACTATAAGAAGAACCATGTCCCCATTTCCTCTTCCAGGGAGTGAAGAATTGTGGGGGCCATTGGTGGGGAGCGAGTGAGCAGGAGCCCAAGAGGAGAAGCTGTTGGGGCCCTGTCATGGTGGACAGCCATAATCTGGAAGCCAGGTATGGACTTACACACACCTGGAACCCAGCAGAGCCAGGACAGCTGGGGGCAGGAATCCCCTAGTGTTCCCAAGAAATCACCCAGGACCTAAGCCCTAGTTGTGCTGTTAGGTGGAAGATACCCTGGTAGTGTTTCCCCAGGTGCGGAGCGGCCTTTCCAGCTGACAGAGCCCCAGGATGTTCTAACCTGGCTAATCATGGATCTAATGCCCCAATTTCCAGAGGGGCTGCCCCTGAAGCCAGGGGGAACGGCAGACACCGCAAAAATCCAGTCATTACATCATTAGCTTGGCTCACCTCAGCTGTCCATTCTGCCACAGTGCCTGTGCTCCAGCAGACACAGTGCCCTCCTGAGTCAATGGGGAGAGGCCAAAGGGTCTAGTGGTTAGAGCAGGGTTAGACCTCTGACAATTCAGCCACCGTGGGCAAACCACATTGTTCTCCGTGCCTCAGTTTCACCACCAGCTGCTCCCTCCCTCCCAGGAGTGTAGGGGCAGGTTAGTCCATGGGCTTGGCTACACATACGCTTAGTTTGCAGCAAGCTGGGGTGCGAATCTACCCCACACTAGCCTGCTGCAAGCTAAGTGTCCGTGTGGACCCCGCGGCTGTGCACCTGCAGTTCCCTAGTGCGCTTTAAATCTACCCCGCTTTGCAACGGGCCATGCTTTGGAGTTGGAACACGCTGCCTCAGGGGCCAGTCCTGCTCCCAGGGCAGGAAGCGTGCTCCTGGGTTCCACAGGCTATTGCCCCTTCAAATTACCCTCTCAGGTTTATCCTAAACATCTTGAGACGTCAACCAGTATATGTTAGATCCCCAGTCAAGGGCGACAGGTTCCTCATCCAGCCCCCCCCCCCCACCCCGAGCCCTGCCAAATACACCATCCGACATCAGGAGCGTCAAACGCCACCCAGACCAGCAGTCTGCGTGAGGGGCCAGCCAAGGAACAAGCTTCATTTTCTTCCTCCTCAGACCTTGCATATTAACCACTGTTCTCTCCTGCTAACATTTCACTTGATCTTCTCATTTCTATAACCCAGGATCTGCAGCCAGGACTCACTGCATCGCACACCTCATTATGCCCCAAGATTTAAGTCATCTGGTGGCAGATGGCCAATGTCTTTTACCTAGAAAAAGAAGCCTCCCTATGCAGTGTATGTGTGCTGTGTCCAGCAGAACAGCTGCTATACTGTCATAAGGAGAGGGCACTGGACTGGGAATCCGGAGTTCTATTCCCAACTCAGTCACTGGCCTGCTGGGTGGCCTTGAGCAAATCACGTCACCGCTCTGTGCCTCAGTTTCCCCACTTGCACAATGGAGATAATGATACCAACCTGATTTGTAAAGCACTTTGATAACTATGGACAGAAAGGGCTATAAAAGAGCTGGGCATTGATATTAAATATATATTTGGGGCCTACAAAAATATCCACTAACCGTATTTCGTTCCCTGCCACACCTGCGTTTTGGTGGGACTCTTGCCTTTTAACCAGCCGTGTTAACGAACTGAGTGAGACACCAGGGAGGATGTCTGATCTGTCCAAGGCTCAGGAAGAATTTGGTTAGAACCCTTTGAATTAGGTGCTCAGGTCCCAACATGATGGAGGCAGCGTGGCCTAGTGGATAGAGCACTGGGCTGGGACTCAGAAGACTTCCGTTCCATTTGTGGCTCTGACCAGCTGGGTGACCATGGACAAGTCACTGCCCCGCACTGTGCCGCAGTTTCCCCCTCCGTACAAAGGGCATAATGATCCTGACCTGCTTTGTAAGGCTCTTTGAGCTCTGCGGCTGGAAAGGGACAGGTACCAGTACCAGCAGCTCCAGCAATGTGCTGTAGGCACAGCTTCTCTGCAGGCTGGCGGGGACAGAGTGTAGTGACAAAGGCCTGCAATACTGGACTGCCCCCGGCTGTGCTCAGTTCCCGCCAGCCCATAAGGTTTCACACAGTTTGGGGCATTTGATTAAAACATGGAAACCTGCCAAGGGGCTAAACCCTCAGCTAGTGGCCACACTGGTCCAATGGTGAGGGCAAAGCTGGGGGTCACGGCAGCCAAGTCTCCGGGCTTGTGAGCACAGCTGGCCCCTTACGCCCCTCGCTGCCCTGTGTTGAGAACATGACTGGGTGATGTGCCTCTGACGCTCAGCCCCAGTGCCCCACACACCCCTGTTCAGAGGAGCTATCAATGGCACTTCTAGGACGCCCATGACAATAGTATCTGATCACCTCCCAATCTTTACCCTCACACTCCCGCTGTGGAAGGCAGGGCTATTATCCCCATGGTACAGATGGGAACTAAAGCCAGAGAGACTAAGGGACTCACCAAGGGCACACAAGGAGTCTGTGGCAGAGCAGGGATTTGAACCCAGTTCTCCCAAGTCAGTGCCCTAACCACTGGGCCATCCTTCCTCGGGATGAGAAAGGCTGTGAGCAAGAGAACACTGATGTTTGCTCTCCAAACCTCAGTAGCTCTGGTTCAAGAGTACATGACCCAAAGCTGGGACCCAGCTGTTGGGACTGGGACAGCAGAGTCCGCCCTCTCCTCCTGCAGAGTCTCCAGGTGACACCGGTGCCGTCAGTGGGGAGCGACCTGCACTGGGGAACTTACAGATCGGGAAGCGAGGGTTTGAGGAATGGTTATAATGAACGTGAACAGCCCCACGAGCGGGCAGCTGGCCTTCGCCTTCAGGGACGTCTCTTTACCCCTGTTAAGGCCAGTACTTCCAAAAGGGGCCTCGATTCCCGGGTGCCCAACCTCGCCCACCTAACCCTTGATTTGCCGGGTTGCTGAGCCACCATCACTACAACTGCAGCCAATGGGAGCTGCAGGTGCTCAGCACTTCGGAAGCATCAGGCCCATGGTGCCGAAAGTAGGGCACTCGGAATGAGAGGCCGTTTCTGGGAATGTTGCCCTGTGGGCCTCGCCCTGCTTTCCCAAAGTGCCCTTGGCAGAGCTGCATTTCCTGGCTCCATCGTGGCTTTAAGACCAGGAGGTCCGGTTTGCAGCAGCCCAAACTGGGCTAGACTGGATGCTCACTGTAAAGCAGTGCTAGCAAGGAGCCTGGAGAAATCCCAGAGACATCTACCCTATTCCCACAGCCCCGCCAAGGTCCCCAGCCCTGTCTCTCCCTCCACTCGCTGGCATTCTCGTCCTGGCAGAGCTCCAGAGCCGCTCTCCTTACCTGCGGGAGGGCAGAGTTGAGTTGCCTCTGCAGCTGGTCTCGCTCATGCCCGGTCTCCTGTAACCGACTCTGGGTCAAGGCCAGAGTCTCCCGGGTCTCCCGTAGCGTTTCCAGCAGCTTGTCTCGCTCATCCAGCATGTTCACCATTAGCTGCTCGAAGTTGGTCTCCGAGTCGGGGCCCTGTTGGGACCCCAGGGGGTCGCCCTCGTTGATGGTGGGCATCACCTCGCACATCATAGTGGTGGCCCGTTTCAGCCACGCGCCAGTGTCCAGCGAGGCCAACACGCCTCGCCTAGGGGTTTGCTTTGACGACTTCCTCGGGGTCTCTCTTGAGGCTGTAGATCTGCCGGACAGCAGATCACATCGCTACAGCCGCCCGCAGCCCATTGCGGTGATCGTCAGAGACAGGCAGCTTGGGACAGGGTGCAGGCTCCCACATGCCCGCTCTCACCTCCCAGCCCCGAGTCATTGGTTAAGCTGAAGCTTGCATTGCTGAGATCAGCGTTCCCCGCTCCAGGGGCTACCTGGTGTCCTTTAAACCAATAAGGACCCCGAAGAGACGACCGCCTCTGGCTCTCTGCGGTTCATTCCAATCAGCCACCCAGACAACTTCGTAGCCCACGGGTGAGCGGATCCCATCTGACGCAGCACATGGGTGCCAGAGCACAGCAAAGCCATGGGCTCAGAGAGGAAAGCGGTGCCCTGCCAGTACGCACCCCTTCAGGGACCCGGCACAGCCAGCGGCACCAGGAGGGGCTGGGGGACGTTTCACCTGCCTGGACATGGTGAACGAGAATCAGTCAGTTGGAATAAATGGAGGCCGAGCGATGCACTTTGCAGAGATACTCCCCAGGCCTCTGCCCCATGGAGCTGCGCTCGCGATCCAGGTCTGTGCCCTACGGGAAAGGAGACACAGTGAAACACTTCCCACCTGCATGCCGCTGCTTCCCAGGCTCCTACCCGCCCCATAGGCTGGGATCTGCCCCTTCACAAACATCCAGCCAGCACCGAGGAGCAGCATCAGCCCCTCCAGACAGCAGGGGGCCAAATTAGATTCTCACTTATAGTACTGGAGCACGTAGGAGCCCCAGTCCCAGATCAGGACCCCATTACAGCAGGCACTGTACATTAAGCTTCTCCACCTCCACAAGCGGGTGCTAGTGAACCACCCTCTGGCAGCCTCCCTCCAAGGTCCCTAGCCTGCATCCTTATCTGCAATGGGATCTCTGTGCAGGCCTTGTAGGGTAGGTCAGGTCTCAGGAACCTGCTGGCCTGCAGGAGGCCAGCGGCATGGGGCTCCATGCTCTCCTGCGCTGGCCCAGGGAAGCATCACCTACCAGCTGCTCCCAGCTGCGGCTGGACTCACAAACATACAGGGGGATGTAAATATTGTGCTAAACCAAATCTATGCACACAGGCATCATGGGACCGTCACACACACACGCCCCACCTGCGTACGAGTCCCTAAAGTACCAGGCTATGGGGAAGGGGGACTCTCCCCAGGGTACCAGGCCACGAAGGGGAGAAAATCTCCCCAGAGAAACAGGCCATATTACCCCATTTCTCCCTCAGATGAAGTGCAGCAGAGGAAAATGGATCCCAGATAGGAGCTGGAAGGCAGGGTGCTGCCGACCCCACCTTCAGGATGCAGCATGTACCTTGCCGGTGTCTGCGTGCTGGCCGGACTACCCCAGGTCAGTGGGAGCTCTGGGCAGAGCCCGCTTTCTCCCAGGGGCTGCAGAATTGGAGCTGCTCCAATGCAGTTGTCTCTAGCTCCAACAGCAGGCTGTGCTCATGCTTGGTGACATTGGGAAGCCGGGGCTCCTGGCCCAGTGATCAGCTGGATAATTTCCTCTGATTGTCAGGACTCTCTCCCTGTCGCCTGCCTGCCTCCCCCCGCCTCTCCCAGCAGCTGGCAGGAATGCACTGGCAGGGGCTTGCAGCCACGTGGCTGCCAGGCCAAATATAGCAATGATTCACAAAGGGCGATTTGGCGAGCAGCATCTCCAGCCCTGCTCAGGGCAGGTGCCTCCCCCAGCCGTACACCAGCTGGGAGAGCTGGAGGCAGGCACCCACCTGGGGATCCCGGGATCTGCAAATGTGAGAGCCAACTCCCCCTTCCCTGAAAACCCAGATGCAGAGGGACTCTCTGCACCCCTCTCTGATGCATCCCCCGTGCGCTGCTCTGAAACCACGGGGGTGGTTCCTGGCTCGCAGACTGCAATAAAGCCACAGCATTGCCACTGGCTTCAATGGGACTGCCAGGAGAGTGAGATCAGAGTCTGGTCCTGAACATACAAAGGGCTATGAGGAGGGCAAAGCCGCTCCTTCCTTAGCGACCCTTGGAGCCAGTGCCAGGAAATCAGCAGAGGAGACAGAGCTGCCAGCTGGTGATGACATGTGTGTCATCCCAACTCAGACCAACGGCCCATCCAGATCATGATCCTGCTGATTGGCTGCAGTGGTGCCGGGCAAGGCCAACACCCCTGCTCCCAAGGTGTCTGCATTTACTCAACGTTCTGTGGAGCCGAGGGGGCTGTGGACCGGTCACCGTTAAGCAGCAGTCCTGTCCTACATCTGTCCAGCTGCTGCCGGAACAGTCCGGAGAGTTGCTCGGGCCACTTGGTCATAACGCCACTGAAATCTGACCCGTTGCCCCTCCGTCCACACCAAGGGACGGACAGGCCAAATTTGTGTGTGACACTGTGAGCTCACCCTGAGATTTGGTCCAGCCGCACCTCTGTCCTGCCAGAGGGGCAGCCAGGCCGAAAGATGCTGCGATCTAGCGCACTGCAAATCTGTTCCTGGCAGCATGGGCTTGTGCACAGGGTGGGTAAAAGAGGGGAGACTCTCGAAAGGGATGAGTGGAGACAGGGTCCCTGCCAGGGTTGGGGGGGGGGGGGGGGGGGGGAGGAGGGGAGTGTGGAGGAGAGACCAGAACTTACCCCCTCCTCCCAAGAAATATCTGACCTGGCACCACTGATGAGGTGATTCAGAGCATAGAGAAAGCCCCTATAATGCTGCTATAAAGTTACCTAAAATGTCCTGTAATGCAGCACATGGGGTAAATTCCCCTCTGGACCCCAAGACATACAGTTACAGCCAAAAGCCTGGATTTTCACTCACTCCTGGTCCTGCACAGTGGGCCTCAGCTACTTTCATCCAACAGACCCCTTTGCACAAGAGAGATCAATGGGACATCAGAACTGCCTGGCAGGATGAGACCGGGGTACATCTAGTCTACAACTTTGTCTCTGGGCATGGCCAAGGCCAGCTGTTTCAGAGAAAGGTGCACGGAACCCCCTAGTGGAGAATTATGGAATAACCTGCCATTAGCAAGAATTTCTTCCTAATCCCTGGCAGTTAACAATTGGATTATGCTCTGAAGCAGGAGGGTTGATAACTCTGAGTCTTGTATCCTGCCTAACATAGCTGGGGTGTTCTCATTATCCACAGAAACATCCAATCCCCTACTAAACTCTTCGTTTCTATGATATCTTGTGGCAAGGAGTTCCACAAGTTAGTGACGTGCTTCGTGACGTTCATCAGGGTCGAGTGCGCTGTTTTTCCAATTTCACAGAGAATCCCCTTGTTCTTGTATGAAGAGAGGGTGCATAGCAGTGCACTCAGCCCCCTGCTGCATTGGACCCTTTGCCAACCAAAGGCCATTTTGAGCTTTGACCTCAACATGGCTGTGCAGCTCTTTATATTGCTCACTGCTCTGCAATGTCTAATTTCCTTTTGGGTGCCCTTTTAAAGAGACAGGCAGAGAGGCAGAGGTCGACAGGGGTGGGGGCAGAGAAGCAGAGGCAGATGAATAGTGGTGGAGGACAGAGATTGAGGGCCGTTTTGGGGACTCCCTTTCTTCCCCCTGGCAGGAGGACATGCCCTGCTGTGCCCCGCCATCTCTGATGACTCTGGGCACAGCTACAAATCATCTTTTCAAAATCAGCTGAACCAACATTAATCAAAAAGCAGCAAATTGATCCCAAGGGGGAAAAAATGGGTGATAAAACAGCTCCGACCCTGGCCTAGCCTCACTCTCTCTCTGCAGAGGCCTGGGGCTTTAATGGGGCAGAGAGCTTGAAACGCCCCGTGACATCAGGTATTCGGCACTTCTCTGCACTTAGCCCTGAGTAAATAGCTTGGCAGTGCTCTGGAGCCCGAAATCAATAGCTCCTGCGCCATTAGCCCAGAGAGGAGGCAATTTGAGAGGGCAGGTTCTGCCTCCTATGAAATCGAACAGTCCTACACTGACTCTTTCCCGCCACCGCCAATGCTCTGTCCTTCCTCCGGATGCTGCTCTCGACACAGGCATGGGAACTAAGGGTGTGGGGGGGTGCTGCAGCACCCCCAGGTTTTGTGCAGGGTCCCGGGACTCTGCTCCCGGCCCACATGTGCGGTTTTGGCTGCTGGCCCCGGCCCGGGACTCCGTGCCCACCCCCAGCCTCGGCCCCCTTACCCGGTCCGTGTTTCCCCTCCCGAAACCACAGCCCTGCTCCCAGCCCCAGCTCTAGGGGCAGCGGAGGGCGCAGACAGATATAAGGGGGGTGCAGCTCAGCACCCCCACTCTAAACACTGTTCCAACGCCACTGGCTCTCGGCCTCCTCCACCTATAGGAAACAGCCTCTTACCCTATTCCATCCCACTGGCCTCCTCCACACTGCACCTACAACTGCATCACTGCCCCCACTGCCAGCAGCACAATGCAAGGTCATGAGCAGGGGCACTGGAACAATCTGTATAGTGGGGGTGCTGAGAGCCATTGATCAAACTGCAAACCCTGGATATAATGGAAAGCCCTTCAAGCCAGGGGGTGCGGCAGCCCCCCAGCACCGCTAGTGCAAGCACCTATGGCCATGAGGGGTGTCAGGAGCAAAGACTAATAAGGGATACCAGGTTGGGCTTTTAGGTTGGCCAATTGGTATCCACCCAAACCCACCTAGCTTATGGAAAGACATGTGACTGTCTTTTTACACATCTTATTAAAAACACTTCAAAATGAAACCAAGATGGCATAGCACCAAAGCTGAGCTATGCTTAATACCGTTCAACTAAACTACCAATAAGCAATACAACCAGCAAATCAACGGCAAATCAACAAGCCAGTCTCAATACTGGTTTGGCATTAAGTCATCAAATTAGTTAAATCAAATGAATACTAAAAATAGGCAGCCCTTCAAAAACTCTAAAGCAGATTCTAAGGTGGTGGCTTTCCATTTGATTCCAACTAAAGAATTCAATCACATCTATAGTTTGAATCCAGTTAAGTAGCTCAATACAGAAATCAATTTTTTTATCGAATACCTGGAGCACAACTTTAGAGTCAATTATAAAGCTTCCTTCATAGAATTTGACTCATGCAGCAGCTAGGGCAGTCAGCAGCGAACCAGCTGAGCGGCGAACAGCAGAGGCTAACAGCGGGAGTTTGCCTGGGAGCTCGCTTGGGGAGAGCGCACTGAGGCTTTCATCTGCAGGTTTCTCTGAGTAGTTCCTGCAGCAGTTGAGGAAGTTCTTAAGAGGACGGTGATATGGAAGGTGAGCGATCAGCTGTTGTAACCTGCACAGGTTGTGCCATGTTTGTCTTTCTTCCACAGGACAGAAGCGACTTTGTCTGTACAAAGTGCAAGCTGGTCTCCATATTGGAAGAGAAGGTTCGAGGGTTGGAGAAACGAGTATTGACTCTGCGTTGCATAAGGGAAAATGAAGATTTCCTGGACAGACGTCAGGAGATGCTTCTATGGCCACAATGTTCTGAAGATTCAGAGCAGGCGCAGCAGGGACAGAAGTATTGTGAAGAGGTTTGGCAGCATGTGACCTCCAGAAGGAGAAAGAGGAGCGTCCATGCACCAGCAATGGAAATACAGTTGAGCAATCGTTTCCATGTTCTCTCTACAGGTACTAATGCGGAGAGTGGACTAGATGACCCATCTGAGGGAAGGGAGCAGAAGGAGACTCCACCGATTGGAAGGCAAAAGATGCACTGTCCTAGAGATGGGGGTTCCACGACCACCACTCCCAAAAGGAGGAGGAGGGTGGTGGTGGTCGAGGACTCCCTCCTCAGGGGGACTGAGTCATCTATCTGCCGCCCCGACCGGGAAAACCGAGAGGTCTGCTGCTTGCCAGGAGTTAGGATACACGATGTGACGGAGAGACTGCCGAGACTCATCAAGCCCTCGGATCGCTACCCCTTCCTGCTTCTCCACGTGGGCACCAATGATACTGCCAAGAATGACCTTGAGCGGATCACTGCAGACTACGTGGTTCTGGGAAGAAGGATAAAGGAGTTTGAGGCGCAAGTGGTGTTCTCGTCCATCCTCCCTGTGCAAGGAAAAGGCCGGGGTAGAGACCGTTGAATAGTGGAAGTCAACGAATGGCTACGCAGGTGGTGTCGAAGAGAAGGCTTTGGATTCTTCGACCATGGGATGGTGTTCCAAGAAGGAGGAGTGCTAGGCAGAGACGGGCTCCACCTAACGAAGAGAGGGAAGAGCATCTTCGCCAGCAGGCTGGCTAACCTAGTGAGGAGGGCTTTAAACTAGGTTCACCGGGGGAAGGAGACCAAAGCCCTGAGGTGAGTGGGGAAATGGGATCCTGGGAGGAAGCACAAGCAGGAGAGTGCAAGAGGGGAGGACTCCTGGCTCATGCTGAGAAAGAGGGACTATCGATGAGTTAACTTAAGTGCCTATACACAAATGCAAGAAGCTTGGGAAACAAGCAGGGAGAACTGGAAGTCCTGGCACAGTCAGGGAACTATGATGTCATTGGAATAACAGAGACTTGGTGGGATAACTCACATGACTGGAGTACTGTCATGGATGGATATAAACTGTTCAGGAAGGACAGGCAGGGCAGAAAAGGTGGGGGAGTTGCGTTGTATGTAAGAGAGGAGTATGACTGCTCAGATCTCCGGTATGAAACTGCAGAAAAACCTGAGAGTCTCTGGATTAAGTTTAGAAGTGTGAGCAACAAGGGTGATGTCGTGGTTGGAGTCTGCTATAGACCACCAGACCAGGGGGATGAGGTGGACGAGGCTTTCTTCTGGCAACTAGCAGAAGTTGCTAGATCGCAGGCCCTGGTTCTCATGGGAGACTTTAATCATCCTGATATCTGCTGGAAGAGCAATACAGCGGTGCACAGACAATCCAGGAAGTTTTTGGAAAGTGTAGGGGACAATTTCCTGGTGCAAGTGCTGGAGGAACCAACTAGGGGCAGAGCTTTTCTTGACCTGCTGCTCACACACAGGGAAGAATTAGTAGGGGAAGCAAAAGTGGATGGGAACCTGGGAGGCAGTGACCAGAGCCGGCTTTAGCAAGAGCGGGACCCGATTCCTGGGGGCGTGGCTTGCCACAAGCCCCGCCCCCAGGAATCAGTCCCCACTACGGCCGGAGCTCCAGCTGGGGTCATGGTGCTTGGGTCTGGCCCGGAGCCGTTCAGCCAGGGCTGGGCTGGAGCTGAGCCGGGGGGCCAGGCCCAAGCCGAGCCGGAGCTGAGCCACGGGGGCCG
>NC_048301.1:131009403-131037053 GCF_013100865.1 Trachemys scripta elegans | reverse complement strand
AGAGTCCTGCACTTAGGACGGAAGAATCCCATGCACTGCTACAGACTAGGGACCGAATGGCTAGGTAGCAGTTCTGCAGAAAAGGACCTAGGGGTCACAGTGGACGAGAAGCTGGATATGAGTCAACACTGTGCTCTTGTTGCCAAGAAGGCTAACGGCATTTTGGGCTGTATAAGTAGGGGCATTGCCAGCAGATCGAGGAACGTGATCGTTCCCCTTTATTCGACATTGGTGAGGCCTCATCTGGAATACTGTGTCCAGTTTTGGGCCCCACACTACAAGAAGGATGTGGAAAAATTGGAAAGAGTCCAGCGGAGGGCAACAAAAATGATTAGGGGTCTGGAGCACATGACTTATGAGGAGAGGCTGAGGGAACTGAGATTGTTTAGTCTCCAGAAGAGAAGAATGAGGGGGGATTTGATAGCAGCCTTCAACTACCTGAAGGGGGGTTCCAAAGAGGATGGAGCTCGGCTGTTCTCAGTGGTGGCAGATGACAGAACAAGGAGCAATGGTCTCAAGTTGCAGTGGGGGAGGTCCAGGTTGGATATTAGGAAAAACTATTTCACTAGGAGGGTGGTGAAACACTGGAATGCATTACCTAGGGAGGTGGTGGAGTCTCCTTCCTTGGAGGTTTTTAAGGCCCGGCTTGACAAAGCCCTGGCTGGGATGATTTAGTTGGGAATTGGTTCTGCTTTGAGCAGGGGGTTGGACTAGATGACCTCTTGAGGTCCCTTCCAAACCTGATATTCTATGATTCTAACCCTTTCCTCCCCCAACAGAGAGATTAAAACGCAGACATAAACAGAACACCCATGAGAAGCAGAAGTTTGACAACTTTTGTCTAGCAGAAAGGACAGGTGACAATTTCAAATCTCTCAGAACTTTTAAACACAGAGCACAGTGATACGTTCATGGCACACACACACACACACACACACACACACTTCCAGTTTTTGACCAGAACACCCGGTCGAAAAGGGACACTGGTGGCTCCGGTCAGCACCGTTGACTGGGCCGTTAAAAGTCTGGTTGGCGCAGGCCCGTCAGGCTCCCTACGCAGCTTCGCGTGGCTCCTGGAAGCAGCCAGCATGTCCCTCCGGCTCCTAGGCATAGGGGCGGCCACAGGGGCTCCACGTGCCACCCCCGCCCTGAGTGCTGGCTCTACTGCTCCCATTGGCCGAGAACCCCATTGCCTGCGGGCACAGGCAGCATGCAGAAACTCCTGGCCATGTCTCCGCCTAGGAGCCAGAGGAACATGCTGGTAGCTTCCGGGAGCTGCCTGAGGTAAGCGCCACCCGGAGCCCACACGCTGAACCCCCTCCCATGCCCCAACCCTCTGCCCCAGCTTGGAATCCACTCCCACACCCAAACTCCATCCCAGAGCCCACACTCTGCACCCCTTTCTGCACCCCAACCCCTTGCCCCAGCCCGGAGCCCCCTCCTGCACCCCAAACCCCTCATCCCCAGCCCCACCCCACAGCCCACACCCTCAGCCAGAGCCCTCACCCCCCCCACTTCCCAACCCCCTGCCCAGAGCCCCCTCCCACACCCTGAACCCCTCATTTCTGGGCCCACCCCAGAGCCTGCACTCCCAATCCAGAGTCCATACCCCTCCTACACCCCAACCCCCTGCCTCAAACCAGAGCCTCCTCCCACACTCCGAACCCCTTGGCACAACCCTCCAGTCTGGAGCCCCCTCCTGCCCCTCATTTTTGACCCCACCCCAAAGCCTGCACCCCCTCCCACACTCCAACCCCCCGCCCCAGCCAGGTGAAAATGAGCGAGTGATTGAGGGTGGGGCAGAGCGAGTGACCAAGGAAGGGGGGATGGAGTGAGCGGGGGGCGGGGCCTCAGAGAAGAGGTGAGGCAGGGGGCGGCACAAGGGTGTTCGGTTTTGTGGGATTAGAAAGTTGGCAACCCTAACACACACACACACACACGCACACAGCATTTCTTCAAGAAGTTGCAAGTGTGATAAATGTGTTAGGTACTAAAGAACTGCTCCACAGATTCCGAGGCCAGAAGGGACCATTGTGATCATCTAATCTGACCTCCTGCATAGCACTGGCCAGAGACCACTGGATCGCGTTATACCTTTCTGCTAGACTGAAGAGCTCATAATTTAATATATGAGCCCCGTGAAGATACCTGCACTCAAGTTACCCTGAACCTTCTCTTTGTTAAAGCAAATAGGTTGAGCTCTCTGAGTCTCTCGCTCTAAGGCAGGTTTTCTAATCCCTTAACCATTCTCGCGACTCTTCTCTGACCCCTCTCCCAATTGATCGACATCCTTCCTGACCTGTGAACACCAGAACTGGACACAGGATTCCAGCAGCGGTTGCACCAAGGCCAAATACAGAAGTAAAATAACCTCTCTGCTCCTACTCGAGATTCCCGTCTTTACGCATCCCAGGGTCGCATTCGCTCTTTGGGCCACAACACAGCACTGGGAGCTCCTGTTCATCTGATTATCAATCCCAATCCCAATCCCAATCCCAAATCTGTTTCAGAGTCTCTGCCTCCCAGGATAGAGTCTCCCGTTCTGTAAGTGTGGCCTGCGATCTTTACTCTTAGATAGAGACATTTACATTTAGCTATATTAAAACGCATATTGTTTGCTGGCACTCAGTTTACTAAGTGATCCAGATCGTTCTGTGCCAGTGACCTATTCTCTTCATTATTTACCACTCCCCAATTTTTGTGTCATCTGCAAACTTTATTAGTGGTGATTTTCTGTTTTTTTTCCAGGTCATGGATAAAAATATTTAATACTGTAGGGCCAAGAACCGATCCCTGCGAGGACCTCCCTGGAAACCGACTGACCTCCTCAGTGATGATTTCCCATTTACAATTATATTTTGAGACCTATCAGTTAACCAGTTTTTAATCCAGCGATGATTGATGTCACAAGTAAATGTAACAAGAAATCTTGGTGATTTGCATTGTTCCTTGGTATAACTGCTAAGCCTCACCCATAGCATATGAAATTGCTTGCAGGCCTGTATCAGTGTGTTCAGTACACGCCTAGATCTTCTGCTGCATCTACACACAATCGATGAACTGTTGACTGAATACTGACGTGGTCCTCGGTGAATTAATAAAGTGTTGATAGGTTAAGAGTAACCAAGGGTCCAGATCTGAGAAATACTGTCCAAGATCATTGTAAAAGTTGACCTGAAATGAATTTAGCATTAATTTAGTAAGCAAACGCTCCCAGGACTCAATATAAGGGGTTCTCCTATTCAGTTCCATTCTAATATTGGCTAGAACACGTATCCAATTGCAAATCTAGTTTGTTAGATTTCAGCTTTAAAAATCTATCTTGCCCCATGGAGAATTAATCAAACTGACCACCCACCCTTTCACACTTACAAAGTTTGACGCAAAAATCCTACAGAAATAGCTGACTGGAAAAACCAGTCACTCAGTATCCATGAGCAAAATTAAAAATAACTTGGGTTCAGTTTCATCATGTGCACTTCCTTCTGAGAAATGAGGCATTTTACAGTCGTTTTCCTCTTTTGGAACTAGTCCATTGGTTAAGTAGCTTATTTTCTGGAATCTTCATCTTCATAGAGAAAAGTTACTTTAAAGCCTATTCAGATGAAACCCATTTAAGAAATAGACTCATAGACTTTAAGGTCAGAAGGGACCATGATGATCATCTAGTCTGACCTCCTGCACATCACAGCCACAGAACCTTGCCCACCCACTCCTGTAATAGACCCCTAACCTCTGGCTGGATTACTGAACTCAAATCATGATTTAAAGACGTCAAGTTACAGAGAATCCACCATTGACCCCTAGTTTAAACCTGCAACTGACCTATGCCCCATGCTGCAGGGGAAGGCAAAAAATGCTGAGGGTCTCTGCCACTCTGACCTGGGGGGAAATTCCTTCCCAACCCCCAATATGGTGATCAGTTAGACTCTGAGCATGTGGGCAAGACCCAGCAGCCAGGCAAGACCCAGCAGCCAGACACCTGGGAAGGAATTCTCTGTCGTAACTCAGAGCCCTTCCCATCCAGTGCCCCATCACTAGCGGTTGGAGATATTTGCTGCTAGCAGTCAAAGATCAGCTCCATGCCATTGTAGGCAGTCTCATCACACCACCCCTTCCATAAACTTATCAAGCTCAGCCTTGAACCCAATTAGGTTTTTTGTGCCCACTGTTCCTATAGGGTCTGTATTCCCACAGATGCTTTATCTCTCACAGCCGCATCCTCTGGTTTGCAGTACCAGGTTCTCCCGTGTAAAGCACTGCTTGTGAGTAAGATGCCCATAGGTGGGGGAAGCCAATGAGCAAGGAGAGGCCAGCTGTTTCTGTCCCAGTTAAATGGGGAATGCTCAGGCCATCTATTCACACACAGGAGAGGAGAACATGGAGCCAGGCAGCTCTCCCGCATCTTGGCCGGAGCAAAATGACAGCTGTTTCTTTAACGTTCATCTGCTCTTAATAAGCAGCTCCAGCACTAAGCATCGACTTCCACCACGCAAGAAGAGTCATGCCCGCCAGCCTTTCCTTTCTTTATCACGCCCACCAGACCCAATGACCTGTGCCCTTGAGAGAATCCAGGCTTTCCCTGGGAGCTATGGGTAAGGCGGTGAGTCTGTCAAGGAGGTCATGGGTTCCGGGACTTTCTGGGATCTCCAGGACTTCTGCTGTGGCTGGTGCCACTGGCCCAGGGGCCACCTGAGCAGCTTGGGCAGCCCCAGGGCCAGCCACACTACCCGCTGCTGGGGAAGTTTCAGGGTACCCCGCGCCTCCCCCAAGCACTAGCGGTGGTCCCAGGCCGCATGCTGCCACCCCCCCTCAGCACCAGCAGTGCCCCTGGGCCACCCCCTGCCCCAGAGCACCTGTGGCACGCCTGGAGCACCCAAGTTTTAGCCAGGGGTATATAGTACAAGTCATGGACAGGACACAGGCCATGAATTTTTGTTTATTGCCCATGACTTTTATTAAAAATACCCATGACTAAATCTTAGCCTTAGCTATGAGTTATGGTCCCTGAAGCAAGTAAGTAAGAAAGAGAAGCAGCCATATGTCCCCATGGCAGCAATCTAGGCTGACTGACCCTTTCTCAAGGCAGCTGCCAGTCAGGGGAAAAGCCCAGGAGATTGTCCCCCGAAATGCGGCCACTGCAGTTGGAAGGATTTGCTATGAAATTGCTTAAAATCATTTGAAATCAGTGGACTATTTCTGGACTCTATGTTAACAGCCCCCCAAGCATAATGCCACGTTAAATGGTGAAAGCAGGCATTTGAGTGGGCCTGCTACTCTCCCACCTCCTTCCAGGAGCCCAGCAAATGAGTGCCTGACCCCAACGCATCAATCAAAGGCTATGGGTATGGTGCTTCAGGAGGGTATGCACGCTGGCCAAGGAAAAACCGCAAGGTACAAAGAGAGACCCGGCCATAAATCTGACTGGAGCTGCACTCCAGGCAAAATTTATCACAACTGCAAAGCGAAGAATCGCTTGGCTAAGCGGGAAAGTTACAGGATAAGCAGGAGATACGGGCTGAGAGCATCAGGAAGAACACTGCCCCAGCGGAGGACACCAGAAGGAGATTCTATTGTCTCTGCACATGTGGGACACCCGTGGCCGCATAACCCATCCCAGAGAGATGCTACAATTATACAGATGGAAAAGCACAAGAAAGAGAGGTAGCTCCCCACCACAACGACTTCAGGAGCGGCCCTCCCCCCAGTTCTTCTAATGCACCTCAGTCCAGACCTGCAGCACTTCATGCCGCTCTAGTCCTGGGTCCCTCTAGCTCTGTGTTGCAGCCTCTCCTGCCCGCACAGTGCTTAGCAGGAGACCAGGAGGCTGGCTCACTTTGGGGTCTGTACAGGAGGAGCCTTATTACAATCCTCAAGTGCTGTCAGGGCTGAATGCACCCCGTCCCCGCCTTTCTGTTTAGCCCTTCCTGGCTGAATTACCATCCCAGAGCCTGGCCTCTTCTGACAGGGGCAGGAGAGGGGTGTTTTGGTCAAGACCGAATTCCACAGAATGGGATCCATATAGGATCTGGTGTGGGACTGGCGAGGGGGGTTGTTTGGGAGAGTGGAAGGAGGCAGAGATGATAGATGTGGCCCCTCCAGGGGAAGGAAAGAGATGGAAGAATTCAATGCCTCCTGCCCCTTGCCCTGGGATCTGCCTCTCAGGCCTCCAGGCTTCAATCTCACGAGAAGGCTGCTAAAGTATGCCCCATTTACAGCCCAGTTCTGCTTCCCCGTACGGGGCTCTTCTCCTCAGCTCTCTGCAAATTCCTTCTTCCAGTACACAAATCCAGGCCAGTGAGAGCCGGGCCAGCCCCACATGAGAGACAGCGAGGTGGAGTAAGGACGGCAGAGCCACGACAGACTGGCAGCCAGTAACACTGCAGCTGCTGCATGTGGTCTGAACTGAGCCATGGGAAGGGTTGGGAGGGCACGGGTTTCCTCAGCTGCAGCTGTGACACTCACAGCAAACACCACTCCACTGTTCCAAAGACTTGTCCATACACACATGGCCCAGGAAGCCTTTGGAACCCCCCGCCACAAGAGGTCATGGAGGCCCAAAGCTTGGCAAGACTCAAAAAGGGTTTAGACATTTCTGTGAAGAACTGCGAATGCTTAAAGCCAACCAAGCCATCCTGAGAATGCAGGACAGGGTCTAACCCCTCCTGCTTCAGGCCTTGTGCCACCTACTTCTAACCATGGGAGTCAGGAGGATGCTCGCTCTCGGAAAGAAACAAGGTAGGAGAGGCAATATCTTGTATTGGCCCAATTTCTGTGGGTGGAAGAGACAAGCTTTCGAGCTCCCCAGAGCTCTGCTCCAGGTCTGGAAAGGTTCTCCGAGTGTCCCAGCTAAACACAAGTGGGACAGATTGTTTAGCATAAGGGGCAAACACATAACCCGCCCAAACCTTCTCCAGACCTGAAGCAGAGCTCTGTGTAACTTGAAAGTCTGCCCCTTCCACCAACAGAAGATGGTCCAATAAAAGATTCCCTCACCCCCCTTGTCTCTCTCATATCCTGGGACCAGCACGCTACAGCACCACTGCTCTCTATGGGCAGGTTAGCCCTAGGGCCCTACCAAATTCACAATCCATTTTGGTCAATTTTGTGGTCATAGGATTTTAAAAATTGTAAATTTCATGATTTCAGCTATTTCAATCTGAGATTTCACAGTGTTGTAACTGTAGGGGTCCTGACCCAAAAGGGGGTGGGGGTGGGGGAAATCATTGAAGGGGGGGGTCACAGTATTGCCACCCTTACTTCTGCGCTGCTGTCTTCAGAGCTGAGCCCTCGGCCAGCAACTACCACCACTTTCCAGCTGCCCAGCTCTGAAGGCAGAAGTAAGGGTGGCAATACCATGACCCCCAAAGCTCCCTTTTGGGTCGAGACCCCCAGTTTGAGAAATGCTGGTCTCCCCTGTGAAATCTGTACAGCATAGGGTAAAAGAACACAAAAGACCAGCTTTCACAGGGGAGATCAGATTTCACTGTCCATGCTGTGTTTTTCATGGACATGAATTTGGTAGGGCCCTACTGATAACAGCAGGTTTCTTGCCCTCTCCTTCAAAGCAGCAAGTTCTAGCTGCTGTGGGACACACTGCTAGCTGGACCACGGGCATGGCAACTCCTGTGTTCGTATGCACTGGGCAGTTTGTGGCTAATGGTGTCAGAAGGAGATCTGATTGCCGGACAGGAGCTGCCCTGCTCATGCGGGATTTGATGGCTCTGCTGCTGTACATGTTGAGCTTCATAAGGGTGCTCAAGCTTTTTCAGCGTGGATTTATAGACTTCCACGGATTATAGGTCAGTGAATGCTGGGCACCTCCCTGCCGAGGATCCTCCCCCGAATCTCCCTGGCTACACAACCACAGCCCCGTGGAGAGGATTTAGCTGACGTAGCCAGCGAGCGTTTCAGAGGCGGCTCTGGGCTTTCTGTGCATACACCTCCGTTCGTCTACAGCTCATACTGTGCGTTAAACAAATCAGGGCACATTCTAAGGTTGACCCAGCGTGTAAAAAAAAATCCACACTCCCCTGAGTAGCGTAGTTAAGCCAACCTCACCTCCAGTGTAGAGAGCGCTAGGCTGATGGAGGAATTCTTCTGCCAAACTAGCTACCACGGCCCAGGGAGGTAGATTAACTCCAGAGATGAGAGAACCCCTCCCGTCAGCCTAGGCAGGGTCTGTGCA
Source organism: Trachemys scripta elegans (assembly GCF_013100865.1). NCBI lineage: Eukaryota > Metazoa > Chordata > Testudines > Emydidae > Trachemys > Trachemys scripta. The sequence continues at coordinate 131,028,865 of NC_048301.1, read as the reverse complement.
CATAGGCGACAACTTTCCCAGGCGCCGGTGGGTGCTTGTGCCCCCCCGCCCGCAGCCCCACCCTGACTCCACCCTTTCCCCGCCCCTATTCCAACCCCCTCCCCAAAGTCTCCACCCCCTCCCTGCCCCTATTGGACCACTTCCCCAAATCCCCGCCATGGCCCCGCCTCTTCCCCGAGCCTGCTGCGTTTCCCCTCCTTCACTGCAAAACAGCTGTTTCGCAGTGAAAGCGCTAGGAGCTAGGGGGGAAAAGCGGACACGCGGTGCGCTCAGGGGAGGAGGTGGAGGTGAGCTGGGCGTGAGGGCGGGGAGCTGCTGTGGGTGCTGAGCACCCACCAATTTTTCCCCGTGGGTGCTCCAGCCCCAGAGCACCCACGGAGTCGGCGCCTATGTCTGTGTGGATGCACTACAACTGTGCTGTGGTAGCATTTCAAATGTAGACAAGCCCTAAATCAAACTAGTGTTGACAGAGGAATAAGGGGAAGCAAAGGGCTGGATTTCTGTCTGTTATTCAGTCTGCGCTGTACCACGGGCAGCTTTAATCTTATTCGCAAACATTTGTAATGCATTTTGATTCTGAAACGTGACCTTTACTAAATGGCAAAACACACCATTAGCACCAAGTTAAGGTTGCCCGGTGATAGATCGTGCCCTTTCCATCGAGTTCAGCAAACGCAAACGTCTGAAACCCAGCAAACACAGAGGGAAGGTAAATGGCCACACCACCTTAACTCTGCCCCCCCCCCCGAAGCTGGCAATAGCCACTGGAAATTAGCCCCACGCACCCAGCTGCATTCCCTGGGTTAGAAGTAGCTGCACTGAATGGTGGAGGGACAAGTGGGAGCAGCTGCTGTGATTGTGGTATGAAGAAATCTGGGAATTAGTTTGAGCAGCGTCAGATCTCTGGTAGCAATAGGAGGAGACCTGGGTCTGACCCAAGGGAAGAGGTGCAAGTGGACCCTGAGTTTCCAGTCTGCATCATTTCAACTCTGAATTGGGGGGAGGAATAGCTCAGTGGTTTGAGCATTGGCCTGCTAAACCCAGGGTTGTGAGTTCAATCCTTGAGGGGGCCCCTTAGGGATCTGGGGCAAAATCAGTACTTGGTCCTGCTAGTGAAGGCAGGGGGCTGGACTCAATGACCTTTCAAGGTCCCTTCCAGTTCTAGGAGATAGGATATCTACATTAATTTATAATTTTTGTGGGGGTTGTGTCAGAGCACTGGGAACTTACCCTGGGCATGGTCAGTAGTGAGGTGGGCTATGGGAGCAGGCTGTGGCTTTAATGACGGGTAGGGAAGACATGCTTCCAGATCCCCCTCCCATTTCTCCCCTGGGTGGGTTTTCAACTTGAAAGTTGCTAGAATCTGTGAATTTAAGGATATCCTGTTTTTTTTTCAGGGTAGCTGCATCTTTAAATCCCCTTGCTCCAGTGACCCCACATTTGGATCACGAACCCGACACTCCAATGAGTGTCAGCAAATTTCAGAACATAAGAACATAACGTAAGAACGGCCATACTGGGTCAGACCAATGACCCATCTAGTCCAGTGTCCTGTCTTCCGAGAGTGCCCAAAGCCAGGTGCCCCAGAGGGAATGAACAGAACAGGTAATCATCAAGTGATCCATCCCCTGTCGCCCATTCCCAGCTTCTGGCAAACAGAGGCTAGGGACACCATCCCTGCCCATCCTGGCTAATAGCCACTGATGGACCTATCCTCCATGAATTTACCTAGTTCTTTTTTGAACCCTGTTGTAGTCTTAGCCTTCACAACATCCTCTGGCAAGGAGTTCCACAGGTTGAACAATCTGTGTAAGCCATTGATTCGAGAGCCCTTAGAAGAGTCCTCCTCTCAACAGGAAGGGCTTCCCAGCCTTCACCAGGACAGATAATACTGCATGAAATTGAGGGGGAGGGGCTTTACACATCAATCAGCAGCACTGGAGGCTCAGAGAAGGGTGAAGTGGCCCATTTATCTCCAGGAGAATGAATACAGCCTGAAACAATAGCTCAGAGACCTCTGATCTGCTCCATTCAAGTCAGCGAGTGTCTCCTTCTTCACTCCCCACTGCTGGAGTTTCTGATGTGTGTCAAGCATGGCCGTTCCCAGTTTCTCACCCTAGTCTTGGCAGTATGCTCTAAGCTCCCCACCCAGAGACAGGGCTTCCCCAGATACCCCCAGAAAGCCAAGCCCTGCCTCCAGAATCTGGCTCCCCTGAGCTAGGCAGGGATGGGGTGCTCACGGCCCCGTAGTTGGGCAGGGGCCCAGGGATCCCCAGAACCCAGACTGAAGTGGGGATAGGGAAAGGGAGAGCGGTACAGACACTTCCGGGGGGTGGGGGGAGGGAAAACAGACTGCCATAGATGGGCAGGGGACCCCCAGAGCCTGGCACACATCGGAGGACGAACAGCACCGTGCACACACTCTGAGGAGCAGGGATCCCAGTTCTCACATGGGGGAGGAGAGACACTCAGCTCTCTCGAGATAGCCAAGCCCCTCCAGAACCTGGCTCACATAAGGGAGGAGAGGGGGTCAGACCCCTGTTGGGGGACCAGACCATATCACACACAGACAGGCACTCCTGCTCCTATCCTCCCCCACTCCCCGTTGCTCACCCCGGGGAGTGAGCATCCCCATCCCTCCTCTCCCACTCCCCCAGCCTCTCCCCTAGGGTTACCAGACAGCAAATGTGAAAAATGAGGACAGGGGGTGGGGGGTAATAGGAGCTTATATAAGAAAAAGACCCAAAAATCGGGACTGTCCCTATAAAATCGGGACATTTGGTCACCTTACTCTCCCCATCACCACTTGATTCCACTCATCCCTCTCCCATTATTCCTACCCACAGGTGCTGACTCCCTGGGTGCTACGGGGCTGGACCACCCACGGAAAAAAAAAAATAGTGGGTGCTCAGCACCTGCCGATCAGCTCCTCCCACTCCCCCCCCCCAGTGCCTCCTGCCAACAGCTGATCAGCTGTTCAGCAGTGGGTGGGAGGTGCTGAGAGGGAGGGGATGGGGCAGGAGTGGAGTCTCAGGGGCAGAGTGGAGTGGAGGTGGGGCCTCAGGGTGGAGCGGGGGTGGAGCACCCCTGGGAAAAGCTGAAAGTCGACACCTGTGGGTTTCAGCCTAACAAGCATTTGCTGGTGCTGTTCATCTTCTTTTCAAAGAGATCACTTCAGACCCTTGGGAAGATCCTGCCGTGCCCAGCTTACATTTCCCCAAAACTCCCCTTTGCTAGAGGCAGATGGAAGCAGGCATATCGCTCCAGGTACTGCAGATTTCTGCCTAGTTGGCTTCAAATCCCCAGAGCCTAGGGTGGTGCTGCTTCGATTTGATGACATAAGAACATAAGAATGGCCCTACTGGGTCAGACCAAAGGTCCATCTAGCCCAGTGTCCTGTATTCTGACAGTGGCCAATGCCAGGTGCCCCAGAGGGAATGAACAGAATAGGGAAAATCATCAAGTGATCCTTCCCCTGTCGCTCATTCCCAGCTTCTGGCAAACAGAGGCTAGGGACACCATTCCTGCCCATCCTGGCTAATAGCCATTGATGGACCTATCCTCCATGAATTTACCTAGTTCTTTTTTGAACCCTGTTATGATCTTGCCTTAAAAACATCCTCTGGCAAGGAGTTCCACAGGTTGACTGTGCATTGTGTGAAGAAATACTTCCTTTTGTTTGTTTTAAACCTGCTGCCTATTAATTTGAATTTGGTGACCCCAAGTTCTTGTGTTATGAGAAGGAGTAAACAACACTTCCTTATCTACTTTCTCCACACCAGTCATGATTGTATAGACCTCAATCATATCTCCCCTTAGCCATCTCTTTTCCAGGCTGAAAAGTCCCAGTCTTATTAATCTCTCCTCATACGGAAGCCATTCCATACCCCCAATCATTTGTGTTGCCCTTTTCTGAACCTTTTCCAATTCCAATATCTCTTTTCCGTAACCTGTGCAGAGCCACTCAGACCCCTTGATACGAAGGTAGTTTTCCACGTGGTTCGTCTCTCTGTCTGCACATGCTCAGTGTTATGTAGGCAAGTGAGCCTTAGCGGACCTAACTGGGGAAGCAAACACTTGAATTTTATTGCCCCCAAAGCGCTGGGGAGTGCCAGGCACTGGGGTAACCCTCAAGCCTTTGAGATCATGGTGCAAGGATCTGAGCCCTGATTTCATCTGTATCCATGGGCAAGAAAATGCTGCCAGATTGTGACAAATCTTACAAAAAAAATAATAATAAAATAAAATAAAATAAAAATCTCTCTTAGGCACCCCCTGGTCAACTGGCTCTACATCTGGCTCGCTGACCATCCTCCGTGCAGCACGGCAAATTCCAAGGCAATCTGATTAACCGTATGGATTTTAGAGCACTTAGAACATTCAAGCTTGAAACGGAAAGCCTGGTCTCCAATTAGAGCAGAGCAACCGCCCTGCTGTAGTTAAGGTTGAGACATATCACTAGCGATCAGGTTAATAACAGCAAGTCACAGTCTATCAGACTCCGCTCTTGGAAATACCTTTAAAAAGACTCATTTGAGAAAGTGGGTGGGTAACTGAGATCATCCACAGCCAGGTGTGAGCGCTGATGACGGGGCTGGGACAGGCCCCAAGGCGGAGAGGGAGAGAATACTGCTGCAGCTGTGAAAGGGAAGAGCAGTAGCTGGCCATGAGGGGGTGTCAATAACAGATTTTTAGGATCAGGAAGGCTCCAGCCCCAGCAAGCAGGCTCCTCCCACTAAAGGGGCGGGTGCTAAGCAGATACGCATCTGACTTTTAAAAATAAATGACCCAATTTCCCCCTCCTCATCTTTTTCTGAGGCTTTTCTATCAAGTCAGGGGTCGGTAAGGGGCCAGAGCACTGGTGCCACGGGAGAGGAGCGTTGAAGTGTCTTGAGTGATCAGGGATTAGGGGAAAGCAGAGCCTGGGAGACCTGCAGTGGCTAGAGAACAGAGCATCATGCAGAAGTGAGGTTGGGAAAAATCTCAACAGCTAAGGAACTAACAGAGCCTGGGCATCGGGAGAGCACGAACATCCTGTGCTAAGAGAAGAGTCCCAAAGAACAAGCGCCAGCCAGCACCTGTTTTGAAAATCCCTCCACTGCTTGGGTTCCCAGAACCTCTGCATAGAGGCTGTGAAAATCCCCCTGCCCAGAATGAGATTTTGACTGGGTGGGAAGCAGAGACCCCGGAGAGCCAAATTATTGCCCTTGCCCACTATCCAGGCCTCACCTGTGTGGCCCTACCCCTGGGGCAATCGCTGTGTCTACAAAGCCTTCACAAAAATCTACCAAGCAGCCAGGCTTTCCAGCACTAAAATCCCCCAGCCTCAGGCCATGCCAGTCCCCTCCGTGCTACTGGATGCCGAAGGTTTTTATGCAGCAGCCACTGAAGATTCTGGCACAGCCGTACATTCCACTGACAGACTTCCCCAATGTCCGAGCTACCTTCCTTAGCCCAACCAGTCCACCGGCACTAGTGTGGGTAGCGCGGCTGGCGTCAGCTGGGTGGTTTTACAGCCCAGCAGCACTGAGTGGAAAATTAACATCTGTAGCCCTCAAGAACAATACGAGCACCTAGTGTAGCTCTGGTGCTCCTGCTGAGCTGTCTGCCTCCAGCCTGGGGGCTTGCGTGGTAATAAGCTGTCAGCATTGGTGGCACATTTCTAAAACATGAGACTGTGCTATTGTTTGTATTATGGTAGCACCTGGAGGCTACAGCCGGGGCCAGGGGTCCCCTGTACTACAGTAAGAGCATCTCTTCCCTCAAGAGCTTATGGTCTAAACCAGAGGTCCCCAAACTGGGGGCACACCCCCCTAGGGGTGTGTGGAGGAAGGTTCAGGGTGGGATGGCAGGTCGAGCTCTCATGGGGGGGTAGGAGGGACCGCCACCCAGCACAGCTCTGCTCCAACCCCGGCCCCAGCCACAGCATGGAGCTCCAGCCTCAGCCCAATCGTGGCCTGGCCGTGGCTCCATTCCTGGCCCCACTCCTGGCCCAGATCCACCCCCAGCCTCGGCCCCCTTACCCCTGTCCGTGTCCCCCCCTCCCAGAGCCGTGACCCCATTCCCAGCCTTGGCTCTGGGGGGGAAGGGCGGAGGGATGTGGACAGGGGTTAGAGGGAGTGCAATCCTGAAAAGTTTGGGGACCACTGGTCTAAACAGACAAGACGGGCAAAGGTTGGGCGCATAGATGCTGGAACTAGGGGCACTGGGGGTGCAGCACCCTGGCTTGTAGTGGTTTCCAGCATACAGGGGGTTTGCAGTTTGGTTCAATGGCTCTCAGCACCCCCATTATACACATTGTTCCCGCATCCCGAGTTGGGAGAGGAAACGAGATCATGCAGTAGATTGGGAGCAGAACCCAGAGCCCCATTCAGTGGGCCACATGGAGCTGCAGCTCCATATTATTTACTATGTGCCATGAATGCACTGGTCCCTGTATCCAACAGGGAAAGACAAGGCTGTGATCGAAAGCACCCCATATTCAACCCCCCATACTATCGTAATAATCCTTGTGCAAAACACGCCTTGTGAGCTATCATTTAAAAACTAACACTGCACCGATTAGCCTTGTGCCATGTATGTACAAAATGTGTATCATGGGTTATGAACCTAAGCTGAAATTAGGACAACAATGTGTTTACCAGACAAGTGTGGGGAAGGGGGGAAACCGGTTTCTCTAAGACAAAGGACAAGCTGGTGCCTCCAGCCAGGGGTCAAAGTTGATTGGCCATCACTGGTCAAGTGGCCGTTCTTCAGCAAGGAAGGGGGACAGGGACTGATCGATCTGCATTTTAGCAAACAACATGGCACCTTTTCACTACAAGACTCGGTCTCCATCCTCTCAGCTGGAATGAACTTTATCTAGGCTGCATTTCAATGGGTGACTGGACTATAAAAGTGAGGGGCAAAAACACCCCAGATGATCTCTCTCTTTCACCTAAGACAACAAAGGAACCAGCCCTTTGACTTCAGGGGGAGACCCTGACTTGAGAATTTGGTCAGCCATGTTTCTGGGAACATGTGGTTAGGATTTTACCTTGAACCTAGCTTGTTACATTTTAGCTACTAGAAAGCTTTTTATCTTTGTTTCTGACATTAACACCTTATACTTAAAGCCTCTCTCTTTGTAGTTAAATAACCTTGCTTTATTTTTAATCTAAACTAATCCAGTGTTGTTTAAACTGAATCGAGTTGGTAACTCCAGTTAAAGTAGCAAACTGGTGGATAGGGGCAACAGACGTATGTCATATGAACTGTCCAGGAGAGGGCTGCAAAAAAATTGGGACTGGGAGGGTGTTGGGATCACCCGTCAAGTAGTAACCAAGGCTGGTGGATAGCAGAGTATGACTGGTGTGCGGCTGGCAGGCTGCTGGGGTCAGAGCTGCTGGACCAGGGCTGTGGCTACACCCAGACACTCAGGGGGTGACCTGCATGCTGACAGGCTGTTTGTGAGCGGCTCAGGTTGGGAGCTACAACAGCAAAGCATTGTGAGACATCTAAGGTTGCAGGGCCACATGGAACTGGTCTGGATTGCACCCCAGAACTTCAAAGACGTTTGCCCCAGAATATCGGACTCTTCAAAGTTAACAGCAAGATTCCTGTTGACTTTAATGGGAGCAGCATCAGACCCTAAATCAGTAAACTCCACTAGGTGCTGAAGAGATGATGGATTTGACTTCTCCCATAATTAACAGGCTTCATTTTGTTGCCTATCTTGACCCTTAAAATTATATATGGTAGCACTACGTAAAGGATAATGTTTGGCTTTAAAGGGCCGTACTGATCGGATAATAACTGGTTAGAGGAGCTACAATGCAAGGAAACAGCCGGTAATCAGGGGAAACAGACATCACGCTGCTCTAGCCCCTTTGCAGGGTATTTTTAGTTCCGCAGGGCTGCTAGGAGCCGTGTTGCTGGAAGCAGGTTTGTTGCTGGTGAAAAAGCTTCCCCACTTTGCTATTTAAGAAAAACAAAAACTCTCATCCATTTTCAACAGCAAGAAACTGGTTACGTTACCCTGTGCTTCAAGAGGGCAGTTTACAGCAGGTGACAACCCCATCCAATCCAGGCCTTAGCAGCTGATTAACGACAAATTTCCTTTTGATACTTGAACAGTAGGATACCTATGGAGCTGAATGATCAGAGAATGCTGCTCTGCTCAAATCGCAGGGAGAATTCCCTTCCTTGGTTTGATGGCAGAGGCTGAATTCCAGCTCTTCCCGATAATCAGCTTCTTACCCCAACCCCCCTCCCCAAACCCCTGGAAAACAGCAGAGATTCCAGGAACTAAGAATGCCCACCAGCCCTGCCATTATGGCCCTCGCCGCTCTCCTTTTCCAAAAAGCTTCTTGCCCTCACCTTTAAGGTCCTTCGGTGCCTTTCCCCACCCTACCAGTGCCCCACTTCTCCCCCTGTCCCCTTTGTGCAGGCATGCCAGCCCCCCAGGACAGAACACCCTACCAAGATCAGAGTTTGAGACCAGAAGCTACCCCCAGCTCATCCAGTCTGACCTGTAAATCATAGGCCACCCTCACACTAAGCCCAACAACCCAAAAATGTCAATGCACAAAGCCACCATCCTGGCCTCCTTAAGCCTGTTTCTGCTGCAATGCCTCTGGTCAGCTAGCTTCTGCTGAGGTCCCTGGGTGGGTCATCAACATCAGGGACTGAACCTGGGGAGCTAAAAGTACGCACCTTTTCTGCCTCTACTAGAAGACCCAGCTCTGCCAGCGTAGGCTGAAGCTGGCCCAGCAACTGCTAGATGAGGCCAGCAAGCAGTAGAGGGGACAGAGTGGCACCCAAGTGGGTGTGGGTTACACTGCTGGCTAGGCAGATTGGCCAGCGCCACCATTACAAATATTCTTAGTTGGTTTATTTAATAAAAGCCTCCTTGGGACTTGAAACCTGCCACATGCCCCAAAGTTGGTCCATTGTCCCACACGTTGATGTGACAGTCACCCTCAAGGTCCCGCCCCCTTCTGTTTTATGCCACACCCACTTTTCATGCCCTGGCTTAAACCAGACACTAAAAACTCTGTAGAAGTGTCTGCAGCACCCAACACACAGGAGTACAAACAGTAATCGGGCACGAGGGCACCAGAAAGCCCATTGCACACCCTGGCCAAGACCAAAATGCCACCACCGCTAGTGCTGGCTAGCCAGTGACCTCTCCCTCTCGGAGGCCATCCTCAGCAGAAAGATCGAGGACAGAAACCAAATCTCCATTGCACCCGCACAGGTGATCTCACCAGGGCAGGCACCAGTTGGCACTGCCCGTGCTTTTGCCTGACCTGTAGATAGCCAAGGCTTCAGGACCCAGTGTTGCCACACTGACACTTTCCATGCCCTTGGACTCCTCCTTAGGGCAGTGGGTGTTGTCTGAGGTTCTCTGCTTGGCATTCCCCTCTCCCCTCCCTGTGACCTGACCTCCATCCCTACCGGTTCATATTTTGTCCCAGGATTTAGCTAAGTCTCAGTCCAGGGGCCCCTCCCTCTGCTTGAGGGGGCAGTCTTGCATAACTTTGGTAAGCTCAGCGCACCAATCCCAGCTTTTAAATAAAATGGTACTTGTTACCAGCACTAGAAATTCACCCCAATATTTATACAAATTAAAGAACAGCTGGAGTGCCAAAAGAAATGGTGATTCCCGCTGTTCCCTGAACAGCTCCATTCTCCAAGATCCTTTCTGGCCTTAACTCTGACTCTGTTAGCCCTTAACGAATTCTCCGCAGCTCCTTCAGGGCGATCATGCCAGCTGGCAAAGAGGGTTTTACACTCACACACCAGCAACGAGGTTTAATAGATGCATTGTCCTCTAAAAATGTCAGTTTCATCTTCTGCACTCAGAGATTTTCCTTTTCAACAACCCAAAGGGTCTTCAAACCATCAGCACTGTACAGAGAGTGAAACTGACAGGAGATACGATTCATCTTATACAACCTCTCTGGCAGCTAACGCTACCAACACTGACACGATAGTTAACAGTATTATCCTCTGCCTATTCTCCACAATCACCACACAGCAGCAACAGCACAGACAGCAGCCAGAAGCGGAGCTGTGGTGGAGAGCACCCCTGCTGCAGAAGTGACCTTGAACAGGGTCAGAGGAGATAGGAGAGCTTCACGCAAGGCTAAAGCGGAGCCCCTCCACTGTTCCGCGTGGGCCCCTTCTCAGCTCTGACTCGCACACTCTTCTTGCTCTACGCTGCGTGGTACGGGAGCCTTGCTCAGGATGGGTGTGTGCATAGCTGGGACCACCCCACAGCACATGGTATGAGCATCTGAACAGAGGTGCACTTCCCCCGCTAAACACAGAGCTGGGTAAGGGGGCAGGGAAACCTCCTTCATTTTGCTCTAGGTTTTCTTCCTAACTCACTAACCATGTTCCTGTTGGCTCTTCCTCCTTCCTACACCCTGTGTTGCCACGACAGAGTGGGTTTGGGGAGAAGGTTCCCTGCAGCATCCCCATGAGCTAGCAGTGACTCACCCCTCACCTCACCATATCTGAGCAGCCAGGACCTGGCCGCCTGCCATCGGTTAGACATGGACCTGAGCCACCCTGCAGTTATGGGATAACCTGCCACCAGGGAGTTTCCTCTTGAACTTCAGGAGATAGAGGTCAGCTCATGGCCTGAACACAAGGGTTATACCCCTTCCTGGCTCTTGGGCCTTCGTTTGGAGCATTTACTATTCTCACTCTGGATAGCCTCCTTCCCTGTATAAAGGTCCAGTCCTTTTCACAAGCCTGCTGAACAGTTGGCCTCGGCAATATTGGGTGGCAGTGAGTTCCACAGGCTAATATATATTGTGTGAAAAAAATGACTTTGAATGTGCCACCTTATAATTTAATTGAATGTCCTCTCGTTCCTGTGTTATGAGATGAGCAGAACAGGTGCTCCTGCTCTCCCTTCTCTAGCCATTTATTATTCCATATACTTTTATCGTGGCCCCGCTTACCCCTCCCCTCACAAAGCTAAACCGCCTTAATCTTTTCAGTCTCTCTTCCTAGAAGAGTTTTTCTATATTCTTAGACATCCCCATTATCCCTCCTACATCCCTTCTATTTTTATCATTCACATTTTGAGAGGAGAGGACCAGAACTGCAGTATTCCAGGTGAGGGCCCTATATCAATTTCTGTAACATCATGTTGTCCATATTAATCCCTATCCTGGCCCTTATGCATCCTAATGTTTTGTTGGCCTTTTTTTTTTTTTTTTTTAAACACCACTGCTGCTCACAGAGCAGAGGTCTTCACGGATTCCCATTCTTGGGCTGATACCGTTAATTTAAAACCCTACAAGGTGTATGCATCGCTGGCATTATTCCCTCCAATGTGGATTACTTTGCTTTTGTCAACACCGCATTTTATTTACTATCATGTTGACCGTTCATCCAGCTTGGTTAGGTCACTCTGCTTAAGCCAAATACTTTAGTGCCATCTGCAAATTTTGCCTCCTCACTTCTCACCCCCTTTCATATATTTATTAATGATCTGGAACACCTTGGTACTCGTGTGGATCTTCATCACCCACTCTCAGCCTTTCACCATGATGAAAATGTACCACTTATTCCTACTCCGTTGTTTCTCTTAGCCAGTTCTGATCCATGACAAAGGATTTTGCATCTCGCTCCAAGACTGGTTCATTTCCTTAGTAACTTCTTGTGAGGGACTTTGCAAAGGGATTTTTTTGAAAATCCAAATAGAATGACTTCAAAGAGGCCTCCTTTATCCATTATTTTACGGACACATTCTAATAGATTAGTGAGGCTCAGTTTTCCTTTGCATAAGCCACGCTGGTTAGACACTATCATATGATTTTCCAGGTGTCTAACTTGTAATCATAATTTCTACCAATTTACCAGCATGGCTTCTGATCAGAATCACACTAGCTCCACTGACAACTGCCTTCCATGGCTATAGAGGCAGGGTCAGGATCTGCCCTTCTTGCCCATGGATAACTCCCATGGAAGTCCAGAAGAGGCTGGGTCAGGCCCAGTGTGATGTCGCTTGGTTATTTACACAGCCAGCCCCTCCCCACTGTGGCTACGTTCCTAGAGATCACAGCATTACTAAGCTACACCCAAATCTGTTCCATTTTAGCACGCTAGGTCTGCAAAGAGACTGACTGATGGGACAGAGGTCATGCCAGGCCAGAACTTCAAGAGCTCAGCACGCTGGTCTCAGAGCGGTCTGGAAAATCCAGCCTTTGAGCAGAAGGTGCTGGAAGAGTGGTTAGCTAGTGCATTCAGTTAAGAAGGGTATTGATTGAGTTAGAAGTAGGGAGTCACAGAGATGGGAAACAGGGATAGTGAGAAGGGAAATGGGGTGAGACCAGTCCCCCCCCTTCCCTCCATCACAGACACCTCAGGACCTTTGTTACTACCCAGATTGCTCTGGGTTATTTTATGCTATTAGCAAAACAAACCCACCTCAGGCTGCTTTCTCAGGGCAAGAGAGCTAGCTAATCAAAGAACTGTAATGATCTTCCCCTTCCCTATTTATGCTTCCCTGTCAGCTGCCTGGCTGCTTCTAGAGGCTCCTCACCTCAAAACCCAGCAGGTTGGTCATTCTTAGTGAGCAGGTGAACCAGCCCACCTGGGAACCAATCCCACCGGCCTAGCCCCTGCCGGACCTGGCTCAGTCCCTGCTATAGAGGCAAAGGCAACAAGGTTTCCTCCCAGGGATCAGTTTGGTGGAGGTGGTGCTGTTCCCCGCCCCCCAGGACAATACACGTCCTGGCGATAATCCTATGCAAAGTGCGATGGCTAGATGGACGTAGAAGAGGGGCTAATTGGCTAGAGAATAGGAAGTGTGAGCGTGTGTTTGGGGTGAGTGGAGGTGTCCAGAAGAAGAGAGAGAATCATGGGCCAGTGGCTAGAGCACTTGCCTATGACTTGGTGACTGGGCTCAATACCATGCTCTGCCACAGACTTCCTTTGTGACCTTGGGGAAATCCCTTAGTCTATGTGCCTCAGTTTCCCAATGTGTACAAGACGATAGCATACCCTACTGCATTGGGGTATGTGAGGATAAATCCAGAGTACGAAGCACTCTGCTATTACGGTAACAGCATTAATGGTTATTACTCAGTACTTAAGACAAACATGTACTATAGCACCCCCGTTTCCCTCTCTTTAGTAGATGCAGTGTCTGTTAGAGTGTCAGGTTTTGGGACTGTCATTTTTAATGACTGTGCTGCTGCTAGAGGAGCTGGTCAGAAGATGGAGGAAATGGAGTGAAGACTATCAGGGAATATCCCTGCCCCACCCACCCTCACACACCATTTTCCTGTGGATACTTTTTTCCAACCTGCTCTAGTTTCAGGACACAGCAGTACTGGCAAGAGATACAATGTGACAATTCTGCATGGACCCAGCAAGACTTTAAGCAGATGCCAAATTCAAATTTTGGACACATCTCACTACAGGGGGAAGCCAGCAGAGTTTGGTTTGATAAGCGAAGTAACGATCCCGTGACTGGAGAGATTTTCCTAATGTTTTCTAATTTAACAACGCTTGGGGGGAAAAAAAGCTAATTTTTTTTTAATTATTCTGTTTTTGAAAACATTTCTCATGGAAACCGCTTTGACATTTCACAGTTTCAGAGATTAGTTTATCCTGAAATTGTAGGGGGCCTGGATTTCAGGGATGCAAATGATACAAAAACAAACAAAATGCACACACACACATTCAGAGTACAGGCATTACAGCATCGCAGCTACGCTGCCATAGCTAGATTGGCACAACCACATAGCATAGACGTATCCTCAGCAACCAAAAAGGGTTTTTCCATCACCCCTAGGAACACCGCCTCCCCCAGCAACAGTAGCTAGGTGGACAGAAGTATTCTTCCGGAAGCCCAGCTGTGTCTACACTGGGGACTAGGTCGGCATATGGTGCTCAAGGCTGTGGGAAAAAAAAATCCACATTTTAAGTGCACACCAGCCCCCTCAGGTCGCACATATGCGCTGCTAGGGGGAGCTGGAAAGGCCCCAGCCTCCCACCCTCTTGATTAGGGTGACCAGATGTCCCGTTTTTAAAGGGACAGTCCTGTTTTTTGGGACTTTTTCTTATATAGGCGCCTATTACACCCCACCCCCTGTCCCGTTTTTTCAGAGTTGCTATCTGGTCACCCTACACTTGATGCAACCCCTTCTCCACAAGCGGCATGCTCTGGAGAGCGGGGTGTGAATGCCCCACCCCTGCGGTGTTTTCATCTCAGCATGCACCAGCCAGCTCACCCTTGCAGCCCCAGCTCCTCCATTGTCCAGTCCCACACACTGCAGCCCAAATGTCACTCACAGCTTTGGACTCTACCCGTCCTTTCAAAGTCAAATTCTCATCCAGACCCCTGCTGGACTGGGGATTGGCACAGCCTCAACATGCTCTGTCACATGCAAAGATCAGGAACGGGAAAGTCAGAGCAAACAGAACACACGATACTACAAAGAACTAGATGGGGGTAAAGGAAACCGTCGCCGTTGCTGTGGTTACCAGAGTTTAAGTGCACAAAAGTCAGGAAATTGGAATACGCTCCCGGAGCGTTGTACTGACAGATGATGCGAAGCTAATAAAGACCATGTAGCGGCATCGCGAGCCACTGTCTCACACCCACGGCGTTTCTGCCCTTTATTATACAGACACTAGTCATATTAAAGCTCACCGTGATCCACATGGCATTGCATCACCTCATGGGTGAGGACAGCCAGGTCGCTTCTCTGTCTATTCTCTACGCCCCTCCTCCCACCTAGGATCTGAGCACCTCACCATCAGATTTATCCTCGCAGGGGGGTGGGAGGAAAAACTAACTAGGAACAGCCAACTCATCCCAGTCAGAGGGGAGACCTTCCAGTGCAGCGCTAGCCTTGTGTGTCAGCAAACCCCGCCTCTCCAGAGCAGGCCTTGGGATAGAGCCAGGCTGCGGTAGGAATCCTGCCCCGCTCGCTCGGCTGTGTGGCACAGGCTTTTGGATGTACAGCAGGCGCCTTATTGGAAGTAAAAACCCCTCAGGCCTGTGCTGCAAAGCTAAGTCCTGCTTTGCTAGTGAGAGATACAGGCCCTTTGATTTCTCTTGACACTTGACATCCGCTTTCCCTTCTAGGGGCACAGGAGAGATTCTCCGCTCTTTAAATAACTGCAACATGCCAATGACACGGGGTGTTCTGATGGCCACAGGCATGTTACTATTCCCGCTCCACACGGGAGAAAGCAGAGCATTTCTAATCTTTAGAAAGCCAGGGGTTATTGCGACGGGCATCCTGCCCCATTGCTCTCCAATCTAAGACCTGCCACCAGGCCAAATTCCACAAGACAAGAGCAATTCCCGGCCTGCTGGCTACTTTTCACTGGGGCAGCAGCTCTTACGCAGGGCTGGCTAACGACGTGGAAAAGGAGCAGAGCACTGCGGAGGTGGCAGGAGGGCTCGACACGGCATGCTCCGCTTTCAATGCGACAAGAGGAGAAGGGCCAGGAACCCCTCAGGCCAATCTGCACCTAGCCCACAGCCCATGCTGCGTTGAGATCACGGGTCTTCGGTCTGCTTCCAGCAATAGGACTGCCCAGAGAGCACTACATACGAGCAGGCACAAGCTGCCCCTCTCTCATGCCATTTATTTGAGACACTCAGAGCAGCGGATGTCAAAATGATGCAAAGGCTATGCAAGGGACTTGATAGTTCCTTCACGCAGCAGAGAAATGGGGTTAAAGCAGAGGATTCGATGAGTAGCTGGCGTGAAGCCGGTCCTGACACACGCCTGTTAGCGCCCACCCAGAGCTCACCTGGGAGAGCCCAAAGCTCATGCAGACCACCCATTCCTCGGCAGTTTGCTGCAGATTGATGAAGTGCATGTGCTGGAAATTAACCTTGAGATGAGTTCCCTTCATGTGAAGTTACACATGAGAGCCACCCTGAGGCAGCACGTTGGTCATGACATACTCTGCAAACAGATGTTAGTCTCGGGGGAGTGCACACGTCATAGCTTGGGCTGACCAAGCTCACTGCACTCACCCGGGGCTCCTTGCATCCCTCCACTCCATCCTACGAGCTTCCTGAATGCCACTCTCCCAGCCCGCTCGATTTCAGGGGCACCCAGCAACCCCTCCCCCATACTGGGCTCCGTAACCCTCAGTTCCCCCTCCACTACATGCCAGTGGCACAGTAGGCCCTTCATTCTCCTCCTCCATGACTGGGGCTCTGGGTGCTCCCCTGTTCCACATACCAAGGTCCCCCGCCAGGGGCTCTGGGTCCTCCCACCCTTCCATGCTTGGGGCTCTATACGCTCCCCCTTCCTACCTCCCCCATACTAGAGTCCCCAAATCTCCCCCCAGGGGTTGTGTGCTCCCCATTCCCTATAGCAGGACCTCCATTCTCTTCCCATTCCTATCTAGTAGATAATTCTATAGGGATGACAGCACAGGGGGTGTTGTCCTGGGAGGTGTTAATGGCACCATCAGCTGGTTCTTTGATCTACAGACAATGACAGAGCCTAGGCACTTGGCTCTGCTGACCAAAGAAAAGGAGCATTTTGGGTCCATTTTTCCCTTTCCACTTTTCCATTTGTAACCAAAATCCATAGGGTTCTGCCTTTTGAGGCCTAGAGCATTCCCAGAAACGTTGGAATCAATCGGATGCAGCATCTAAAAATTATTGTGTTATAGACACACCGAGCAATGCCATGGAGCTGAACATAGGGCTGTGCAAACGCAGACAAAAAGTTACTCACTCAGCTTCAGCAGCCCTGGCTCCCCCAGCCTTCAAGTACAGTAGAGGAATGGACCACAATGTACATATGTGAGGCTGGATTAAGGCATAGACAGTATAGGCCATGCCTAGAGCTCCAGCTCTTAGAGTCACATGATCACAATCTCAATTTTAATTGAAGTGTTTGCAGCCTGAAGAAAAGCTAAAAAAAAAAAAAAAGTGACCGGAGCACCCAGCCTGTCGTGTGCCCAATGAGAGCGATGTCCCCATTCATCTCAACAGGGTGTTCATCCGGAGGCCCACCATTCTGAGCAGCCCCAGCAGAGGTAGTGTGTGCGGCAGGAAGAGAAGCCTGCAGCAGGCCCAGCCCAGTACCCAAGTTGTTAACCTTGCCCCCTCGAGTACTTACACTGGCTTCTGGAGTGACTTCTGCCACCCATGCTGGGGGAGAGGGGACCCTGCTTGTGTTCCTGAAGACTAGCACCGCCACTGCAAGCAGGGCTATTGTGAAGGCTGGAGTCATGGGGCCCTCAAACCATAGTGTAGCTAGAGCCTGAGATATCTGCTTCAAAGAGGTGAGGAGAGGCCTGAAATTCATTCAGACGTGACGCGTGTGGAAATCACCCCATGCTTGGCTCTGGTGCGACGCTCATTCCTGAGGGTCTGTGCAAGTGCCAAGTCACAGCTCGTTAATACAAACACTAACGAAGTTACCCCTAGGATTCTGCAGAACCTGAGCTGCTGAGGTTCTCACTCCTCTGAAACAGTGGGTGACTGACAGACTTTCAAGCCTCTGTTGCCATGTTGGCTAACTTTGGCCAAGTAGCTGAGGCAGCTGCCACTCAGGTGCCAGAGCAAAGCCCAGTGACTAGGCGATGTCCCCCTTGATTGAATTGGCCTCATCAGCACTACAAAAAGTAATTTTCCCTCTGTTGATATTCACCCCTTCTTGTCAAATGTTGAGAATAGGCCACTTCCACCTTGACTGAATTGGCCTTGTTAGCACGGACCCCCCCACTCGGTAAGGCAACTTCCATCTTTTCATGTGCTGTAATATATATACTGCTTCCTGTATTTTTCACTCCATGCATCTGATCAAATGGGTTTTAGCCCACGAAAATTATGCCCAAATAAA
Organism: Trachemys scripta elegans; assembly: GCF_013100865.1. Classification (NCBI taxonomy): domain Eukaryota; kingdom Metazoa; phylum Chordata; order Testudines; family Emydidae; genus Trachemys; species Trachemys scripta. The sequence continues at coordinate 131,011,031 of NC_048301.1, read as the reverse complement.
TTTGTTAGTCTCTAAGGTGCCACGAGGCCTCCTCGTTGTTTTTGCTGATGCAGACTAATACGGCTACCACTCTGAAATCTTTTCTTTTTGAAGTCTAGTTTGAGGATTTCTTGGCAAACATTTGCCATTCGCCTACAAGACAAGAAGGCCTCTCATACCCTCCCAGTGCCATGCCAGGCACTTGTCTAAAGAGCAGCTAGTAATTCCCAGCCCAGTTCAGGGAAACTTGCCAACTCAGAGCCTGGGGCAGTCCCTGTTTTTTCCACTCGCTCCGACATAGACCATTCCTGCTCTGCCTTAGTCAGACACTGACAACAAGACGCATGTGCTAATGTATTCAGTAAAATTGGAAGAGAGTTGCCGGCACCGAAGGGGGCTGCTGTAATCTGTGCCAATGACACACTAAAGCCTTGACAAGAGAAATAATTATGCCTACTCCCAATCGCTCTCTAGCTTCTGTACCTCGCTCCCCCTGCCTTGGCACCTGTGTCACAATAAGCTGCAATCTCACACAGGCAGAGAAACGAAGGAAGGAATCTTTCACCCAACCACTCTGGCAAATGGACAGTGGGGACTGGAGACACCCCCCTCCCCAAACTACCCCATTCATTGGCAGGATGCACTGGCTCCGCATGGCCCCACAGCGATCCCAGCTCCAGTGCCCTTAGACCCATAGCAGTGAGTGTTATATTCCCAATTGAACAGGGCAGAACAAAAACAGACAATAAATTACAAGGTGCGGAGCCTCGGTCCAGCAACCAGCATCCTCAAACACAACTCCGCGCTCTCACATTGCCCGTAATCCCAATTCCCTGTGCCCACTGCTTCTCCCCTCCCCTGCAATCTGCCCCTCAGCACTTCCATAACACAGCCCAAGCGCCAGGTTTTCACAACAGCTCAGCGCACACTGGGTGCTGAGCATTCGGAACAGCCGGCCATGTGCCCACTACTGCCCCGGTACCACCACCACCTCTGCCATAAGCGTCCACTATATCAAGAGGAGCAGAGAGCATCCTCGCCCCGGAGGGGAGTTTGGCTAAGAGACACTCACAGCAGGTTTCTGGTGCGCAGAGCCCATGGAGACAGAAGAGGACACTGGCTGCAAGAAAACATCTTGGCAGGTCACATGCTGCACAACATGGTGCACGGTGAAGTGATTTTGCACAGCAAGGCTCCTACCCACGATTTGTGCCTTCTCTCACGCCATCCCCCATGCCTGGGACAGCCTCATCTACCAAGTGCTCTCCCCCCCACTCTTGGAGGAGAAACCTGCATACGATCCCTGCTCAGCATTAATAACCCACAGACTCTGCAGCCCGTCTTCTGTCCGTATTGCAGGAGCGCCGATGCTCTAGGCCCTCATGCTCTGTTCGGGAAAAAGAGGACGTATGGTAACCCTGACATGTCCGGCTTTTCGGCACTCAAACCCCCGTCCGGGGGGAATTGCCAAAAAGCCAAACATGTCCAGGAAAATGCCGGCCAGGCACTTCCCCTCCCGCGGTGGCTCTGCTCCTCCCCTGACTCTTTGGCTCTGTTTAAGAGCCGAGCTGCCTGAACGCTATGGGCTTCAGGCAGCCCCCTTGCCTCCGGACCCCAGCCGCCGGCCGGGCACTTCCCCTCCCGGGCTC
>NC_048301.1:130950944-131009139 GCF_013100865.1 Trachemys scripta elegans | reverse complement strand
GAAGTGTGCATTGCAAAAAGAAGAACAGGAGTACTTGTGGCACCTTAGAGACTAACAAATTTATTAGAGCATAAGCTTTCGTGGACTACAGCCCACTTCTTCGGATGCATATGAAGAAGTGGGCTGTAGTCCACGAAAGCTTATGCTCTAATAAATTTGTTAGTCTCTAAGGTGCCACAAGTACTCCTGCTCTTTTTGCGGATACAGACTAACACGGCTGCTACTCTGAAACTTGTTTTGATAACTAGTTCCACTGGCCCCGTGACAGATATTGCAATCACAATATGGTCCCCAAAGATACTGCATGTATTAAATTTATGAGCGCTTTCGGTAAGACTGTGTTCTACTCCATGCGGGGAGGGTTAGCACAGCTCCTCCAGGAACTATACACAGTGGGAGTGATTAAGGTGAGTCATTGAGACTAAACACCTCTAAAGAGGTGCTACCCCGGGGGTGGTTTGAATGTGCTGGTCCAAGCCAAGCTCTCCAGAGAGGAGACAAAAAAAAAAGCTGCTGGTACAGTGGATGAGCTTGAAGGGAGATAGAACCTTCTGTCTGATCCAGCAAATGGACAGGACTTTCTGTCCAGGGGCCCCAACCCTTGTGGAAGGGTTGGAAAGACTGAGCTGCTCGGGCTCCGTAAGACCGATGGGTGACTCCTGGTTTGTTTAGTGTGTTACACTCTTCTTTATACGTTTTCGCTGTAATGCAGTTGCTTTACAAATAAAGGTGCTGGCTGAGAAAGAGCTGGGTGGTAACTGCTTTCAAGACACTGTACATAGCCCTTGGAGAGAAAGCAACACAGGGCACTGGCCATTAGGCAATCTGGCTTGCTGGGGATAACACAGAGTAAGGCCGGGAGCTGTACAGCTGTAACTCCCCCGGGAGTGGGATGAGAGTCCCAGCCCAGACACAGATGATAGCAGAAGACCTGACTGGAAATCCTGGAGTGGACCACGGAGAAGGGAATACAGGTGCAGATGACCTGAAAAACTGTGACACCCCCACAGTTTTAGTGGATCATAGATTTTCACATTGACAGTGGGTAACTGCACCACAGAAGATGCCTGGAGGGGAAGAGGGGAAGAGGGGGAGTTGGAGGCGTTGGCGGCGTTGACAGCTGAGTAAGGGGCAATCAAGGCTTTTGGCACCAGATACTATTTGGAATTATTAGCTAAGCACTTTGAGTCTCTCTTTTAAAGTGAGCAGAAATGGAAGTGGTCAACAATGTTGACATGTACAATGTCATCATTATGTTTCAGCGTTAACACACCATTGAGATAAATGGGGTCATTCACACCTCCCAGAGGTGTAATTTCAAGCTGTTTGCAGATTCAGGAAGACATTACTGCAGGCTGCCACTTTAAATAAGCAGTCTGGAACCTCTAGAGCACAATTCCACAGCTGTGGACTCCACAGGGCCCCAACTGTGCTCCTCAGTGCAGAGAGCACATCTTACCCATCAGATTTTAAAGCACTGTGTATGCATCATTCTAAGATTATGTGCAGCACCTATGCCCCAACCCAAAGGTACCACTACACCTGCACAGGCTGAAGGCTGAGATAAATCCACTTTAATTAGGCAGACTGTGCTTTCAACGTGAGGAGGAGGAGAGATGCTGATGAAGAAGGTGCAGTCAGTTTCCAGTCCTGGGAGCAGAAAGCCACCGCTGCCTCCCAAGGAGGATTTATTCAGATGCACAAAGAATTTAACGTCTCAATGTCACTGAAGGATTTCACAGCCAAGACGGATGGGGTCCCCTAGCAACAGAACTGTGATCATGTGAGCAGCGATAACAGGCCGTGGAGGCAGTTCGGCGCCTACAATGCACACACTGCCCTCGGTGTAAGGTCTGGCCAGCTTGGGGACTCTCCCAGTTCTCTTCCTGTCCAGAGCACAAAGCCTGGGCAGGTATTTGCTGAGCTGTCAGCAGAAGGCAATTTCACAACTGCAGGAGGAGGACACAGGGAGGAAGCTAACTCTGGAAAGGAGAGACTACTTGCCCCAAAGAGATCAAGGCCACAGGAGGGGAATTGCCAGCCAAGTGCCAACAGCATCGGGAAATATCCCCGCCCCGTAGAGGTTTTAATTGGGGATCACCTATTGGCTGCTAAAAGCCTTCCAGCCCAGTTAGTCCTCCTGCCCTGCCGACCAAGCATCAGATAATCTAGTGAGTAACCAACAGCTGCATTTCTACAATGGAGGAAGGGAACTGGCATTCTACTGCATTTCCCTTCTCTTAAAAAATAAATCAATATGTTTTCTCAAAGAAGGAAATCAGGGTAGTGTGGCACGATCTAACTTTGGTACATTTAAGGATCTGTTGTGCTGTTGAATATATTCATAAAGGATCTGGAAAAGGGGGTGAACAGTGGAGGTGGCAACATTTGCAGAGGATACAAAATTACTCAAGATTGTTAAGTCCAAAGCTGACTGTAAAGAGTTGCAAAGGGACCTCACTAAACTGGCAGATGAAATTCAAAGTCGATAAAAGCACAAAAATGCACATTGGAGAAAATAATCCTATGGCGAGGTCTAAATTAGCTGTTATCACTCAAGAGATCTTGGACTCATTGTGAATAGTTCTCTGAAAACATCCACTCAATGTGCAGCGGCAGTCAAAAAAGCGAACCGAATGTTAGGAATCATTAGGAAAGGGATAGATAACAAGACAGAAAATATCAGAATGCCACTATATAAATCCATGGTACGCCCACACCTTGAATACTGCATGCAGATCTGGTCCCTCCCCCATTTCAACAAAGATATATTAGAATTGGAAAAGGTACAGAGAAGGGCAACAAAGATGATTAGGGGTATGGAATGGCTGCTGCATGAAGGAAGATTAGAAAGACTAGGACTGTTCACTTAGAAAAGAGATGACTAAGCGGGGATATGATACAGGTCTAGAAAATCGTGGATGGTGCGGAGAAAGTGAATAGGGAAGTGTTATGTGAAGGAGTAAACGCAAAAATCAGGGGTCACCCAATGAAATGAATAGGCAGTAGGTTTAAAACAAACATATGGAAGAACTTCACACAACACACAGTCAACTGGGGGAAACTTGTTGCCAGGGGATGTTGTGAAGGCCAAAAGTATAACAGGGTTCAAAGAAGAATTTGATTAATTCACAGAGGATAGGTCCCATCAATGGCTATTAGTCAAGATTATCAGGGATGTAACCCCATGCTTTGGGTGTCTCTAAACCTCTCACTGCCAGAAGCTAGGACTGAACAATTGAAGATGGATCATTGGACAATTGCCCTGTTCTGTCATTCCCTCTGAAGTATCTGGCACTGGCCACTGTCAGAAGACAACAGAGGGTCCCTATGGCACCTTTAAGACTAACAGAAGTATTGGGGCATAAGCTTTCGTGGGCGAATGCCCACTTCATCAGACGCAGCACAGATTGCTTTTTACAGATTCAGACTAACACGGCTACCCCTCTGATACTTGTCAGAAGACAAGATACTGAGCTAGATGGACCATTGGTCTGACCCAGTATGGCCGTTCTTACATATGAAGACGGGGTGGGCAAACTTTTTGGCCTGAGGGCCACATTAGGGTTGCAAAACTGTATGGAGGGCCGGGTAGGGAAGGCTGTGCCTCGCCAAACAGCCTGGCCCCTGCCCCCTATCCGCCCCCTCCCACTTCCCGCACCCTGACTGCCCCCTTAAAACCCCCCGACCCATTGAACCCCCCTGCTCCTTATCCCCTAACCGCCCCAGAGCCCCCACCCCTAACCACCCCCAGGATCCCACTCCCATCCAACCCCCCTGCTCCCAGTCCCCTGATTGCTTTGGCCCCTATCCAGACCCCCACCCCAACAGATTCCCCCCAGGACTCCCACGCTTATCCAACGCCCCCCCGTCCCCTGACCGCCCCCCAGAACCTCTGCCCCATCTAACTGCCCCCTGCTCCCTGTACCGACTGCCCCCCAGGATTCCCCACCCCTTATCCAACCCCCCGGCCCCCTTACCACGCCGCTCAGAGCAGCATGTCCTGCAGCCACGCCGCCTGGCCAGAGCCAGACACGCTGATGCGCTGCCCAGCAGAAGCGTGCAACCCCGCCGCCCAGAGCGCTGCCCACGCGGCAGCATGGCTGCGGGGAAGGGGGGACAGTGGGGGAGGGGCCGGGGGCTAGCCTCCCTGGCCGAGAGCTCAGGGGCCGGGCAGGACAGTCCCCCGGGCCGTAGTTTGCCCACCTCTGTTCTAAGAATATGTATTATTGTGGGCCAAGATTGCATGTAACCTCTCTAGGGATGAGATGTGATGTGAAGCCTGGGAATGTAAAGGACTATACTGAAAGCGTGCTAGACAAGAATGGATTTTTGGGACAATAAGCATGCAATGGAAATCTTTTTAGCATGCCTGGAGGTTCTTTCATTGTTTTTAATTTTTTTTTTTTTTTTTTTTTTTTTTTTTTTTTTGCATTAAGAATAAATGTACTTGCTCAGAAAGAGCCGCGCGGTAACGTATAGCTGCTGGCAATACACTGGGCATAGCCTCTGGAGAGAAAGCAAAGGGCAGACGCTAGCTATTTAGGCAGTCTGGCTTGCTGGGGATATCACAGTCTAAAACAGGGAGCTGTACAGCTTTAACACCCTAGTCAGGAGGAAAGCGATGCGGGTCTCTGCCCAAGAGAGGTGATGGCTGAGAAGCCTGGAGAGCCCACGGGGCGAATACAGGGTGCAGTTGCCCTGACCTGCCACAGCAGGAGGAGAGCAGATACTTGGTCTCAGCCAGCATAATGCTCTGCTGAAGAGGACAGAGAGCAGGGCCAGTGTCACCACATGCCTTTCCAGTGACCCCCGCCAAGCGGGCAAAGGGCAATGATGGAGAGAAACACCAGGCACGAACCCAACTGCCCTGACAACCAAGCAGGAGCAATTCTGTGCTGTCACTTCCTGCATACATCCAGCAGTGCCAGCAGGCTTATCAGACAGGGAGGAGATCCCAGTCAGCTGGGTGCCGGGTCTAGTTATCCCAGCCCAGCAGCTGATGGCAAGTGACACAGGGAGTGAGCAGCCGTAAAGGGACTTCTTAGGAATGTAACATTTCAAAAGGTAGCTGGGGGCAAGGGAAAGACACTAGCTCTCCACACCAGAGTCACCCTGCATGGCTCTACCGCACCTCGGCCTTCAGCGCACTAGCCTGCCTCACTCGTGAACCGGATTAGACTATTGACCCAGTCTGCTCTGGTACATCGCCTATTTCGGATGCTTCAAAAAAGCTAGGAAAGCCCCACACTGCCCTTACCCAGGTGTGCCACCCTGGGTCTGAAGGAGAATGGCCCCCTCAGTGACCCTCCTGGGGATCAGTGAATCAGGGAGCCGATCTCCCCAATTTTGCAGGCACATTGCCAGTTTAAGGGTGGTTTGTGGCCATTTAGCAGAATTAATAGATTCCAAGGCCAGAAGGGGCCACTGGGATCATCTAGTCTGACTTTCTGTAGTACAGCACAGGCCAGAGACCTGCCCCCAAGTAATCCCTGGCGCCCATCCCTGAGAAACAACATCCCATCTGGATTCTAAAATGGCCAGTGATAGAGAATCTGCCCCAAGCCTTGGTAAATTGTTCCAATGGCTAATTACTGTCACCGTTAAAGATGTACGCTTTATTTCCAGTCTGAACTTGTCTGGCTTCAACTTCCAGCCATTAGGTCTTGTTAGACCTTTGTTAGACTGAAGAGCCCATTACTGAATATTCATTCCCCATGTAGGTACTCACAGACTAATCAAGCCACCCCTTAACCTTCTCTTTGTTAAGCTAAATAGATTGAGCTACTTGAGTCTATCACTAAAAGGCAGGTTTTCTCATAGCAATAGACTCAAGGAGCTGGTCTCAGACTTGCACAATATGGAATTCAGATACTTTAAAGGGCTGATGACACATTTGTAAGAGCTTCTATAGAGATGTGTCAAAGACATTAGCAAAGCAAGATCTAATCCATCATAATACCCAAACCCAGGACCATCAGATCCAGGACCTACAGCAGGGAAAACAACAAAATACATAGCTCAGAGACAGGAAAGAACACAAGTCGGTCCGGCCCCACCTCCTGCTCCTTGCCCGTTCTGCGATAAGAGATCTAGGAACTGGACATCAGGAGGCACACAGGTGGTGGAATATCATTCATACTGACATTCAAATCAGTTGTGCCTTTATGAGAGAGTGAATTGCACGGTATTTACTGCTTCAGACAAATAAAGAAGGTAATTTCTCTGCAGGGAATTTGATACAGACTCTACACTTTGCTGGAGGATTGTGCCCCAGAATCAAAGCTTGCATTAAAACGGTCCCAGGGTTGAGGAGAAACCCTTTAAATGCAAGCGAAAGGCAGCACATGTGCAGACAGCTTGAAACAGCTCTGAGAGGTGTGAACTGCCCCATTCAGCTCCGGGAGGTGAGAGAGGATACAAATTTTAGCATTGACATTGGTAATTATTTCACTGCTGATCATTTTAGCATCCAGCTCACATGCTGATCCCACATGGCCAGGCAGCCTCCCACGCTTTTGCAGACATGAGAAACCACAACTGTCCCCTACCCAGCTGCCAATCCTCCATCTCTCCCCCACCCCCAACCAACTGCTGTAAGCAAAACCAGGCATTTTCAGTACAAAATCCTGAAGCAGGCTGAAAGACAGGCACAGCATTAAACAAGGGGAGGAATACTCCCCTTCATTGTCCTAGGCAATTCATTAGGAATCACCAAATCTCTGTTGCACTGGAGTGTCACAAAATGCAAGAAGCTTGGGACAGACTTCAGAGTGTGATGGTTCTCAGGCTACCCAGGACAGAGTCACCTTGGTTACCACTCCTCTCCCCACCTCTGGCAAGAGGGAGTCTTGCTTGTGCTTATTTGGGTGTCAGTTCTCTGACACCACCGGCCTGTTAGCCACTCATACACTCCCTTCTGGGCTATGCCAGCCTTTACTTTGCCTTGCAGGTTAACTGCAGGTGCACCCCAGTTCCCGGGCCCCTTTGGAGCATTCCCCCATAGCGTCCAGCCCCTTATCAACTGACCACTCACAGAAATAGCAGGTCTGCTGTCCCCAAGAAAACAGTGCACACACCAGCTCGTCTGAGTCAATTCAGGATCAGCACCTTGCTCAATATCACAGCACTGAGATACACTGGTAGTGAAAACAAGGATACGTGTATTACCAAAGATTCAAGAGATAGTGAGCCAGGATACCGGAAACAAATGGTTACAGATAAAACAAAATCATGACGTGCTTTTGCGATGCTGGCTCATGCCAAAGCCCCAGGCCACTTGACTTGTGTATTAGTTTAGATAAAAGTGATTGTTCAATGTATAAGAGTGGATTTGGTATTTAAACTTTATGAAAACTAATGAGATGTTACTGGCATTGTTTTCAGTTATCTGTATAATGTAATGGCAAACATTTCCATTGTGTGTACGCCAGTGACTGAATAACCCACCAGATGAAAAAGAAGCCTTGTGGAAGGCAACTGAAGACGTTTAATAGAAAAGTGCTACTTTCAAAGCAAGTGATTATTGTGTGTGATGATCAGAGGTCAAAGACTCCAAGTGCATTCCTCACTTTCCCTCATCCGAGGAAGAGCCCACGTGGGTAGTGACTTTGTCAGCTTGTTTTCTGCCAGAAGCAGCTATGAGAATGAATTCAGGGAAAGATCCTTCACATCTGGACTGTCTGGATTCTCACAGGGCAGAATAACTGAATGAGAAGGCGGAGTTATTCTGGGTAGTCCTGAGAGACTTTTGAGAAGCTGGCGGATAACTACATCTCTGCTACCATTTGGAATTAGAGACTGACTCACCGGTGTATATATTTTACCTGCTTTAACCTCTCAATAACTCATTTCCTTTTCTTAGCTAATAAACCTGGCTACCAGTGTTGCTTTTGGTGTAAGATCTTGAGTATCGATTGATCTCAGGGTAAGTGACTGGTCTTTTGGGACCAGAAGCAACCTGACTGTGGTGTGATTTCTGATGTAAGTGATCATTTCATCAAAAAGTACAGTTTGTCTGGGTGGCAAGACAGGCTGGAGGGTCTAAGGGGACTGTCTGTGACTCCATGGTAAGACTGGTATAGTGAACCAGGAGTTCAGATTTGTTACTGGCTTGGTGAAATCTGATTATAGAGCACACCACCAGTTTGGGGTGTCTGCCCTGTTTCCTGACTGTCTGCCCTGAGGTCGGCACTTACTGTTGTGAGCCACTCCCAACAGTGACAGCTTTCTAGACACTAAACAAACAAGTTAGCTTCCTGTCTAAAGTCTTCATTCACCAAAAATCTTCTGCAGCATTTCCAACCAAGGCTGGCTGTGACCCTGTTTTCATGAATCCAAACATGCTCTCCGTTTACTTCCTAGATGTAGGGGGTGTCGTCTTCTTTGCCTCCTACTTATACTCCCCAAAGTTCACTGTCTGTACTCAGACAGAATAGCCCCTCGTGGCTTATTTTCCTGTGTGCTGATTCCCTGTTGGCTTCCCATCTCTTTCTGTTGCCTCCAAACATAAGTGGGTATCCATTGTGTTAGCTTACGATGCTTAGTTTGCACTCTGACAGAGACTGGCGAATAAGCATCTCCTCTGACAGAAAACCTGTCTCTCCACCTCTGCTGTGACACAGACGCTAAGATACTTTCAGTAAAGTGCATCATTCCTCACATAGCATCTCTACACACAGTTCAGGAGACCTCACATGACATCCGGTGGTGAACCAGGATGTACATATCAGAATCGAGATATTCCTGCAACCCCTTTGCCAGTTGGCATGAAGGGGTTCTTGGGTCACATGGAGCTCTGCTACTAGCAAGCTGTCACCACACACACACACACCATTGCCATGGCACTGCTCACTGCGGGCACACATGCCATGCTCACAATATTTCCCAAAAGAGAGGAGTTTTTTTCACTGGATTTTAGCTTCCAAGTGTCCTAGCCTCAGTCCAGATCTACTGGGATTTCCAATAGTTATAATTCTGTAACAGGCATCATGGGTGCCTTCACGGAATCCAAAGGAGGGAACTGGTAGCCAGTGAAGGGAGCTCTCCCTTAAGTTATGACAGCTTTATGATGCTTTCCCTACTATCTTCCCCCAGGCCGATGTACCACATCCACAGCAACTCACAGACCCAGAACGGGGCCCGGGTGGCCCCTTCTTCTGGGGGCACTAGGATCCATGCAGTGCACTCCCACAACTTCCACTGAGTCACAGGGCTTACGGGGGCAAAAATTCCAGGGAGGAGCAAGGTCCAGAGAAAGATTCTCAAGCCGGCAGACACAGAAGCAGCCTCGACAGGTTCTTCAGCGACTCCAGACATGGGGGATAATCTAGAGCTGGGCAGAGAAGTTTTGACAGAACCATATTCCGTTGGACTACGTGGGTCCATTGAATCCGACACCACAAGAACACTCAGACCCTACATAAAAGCATTCCTCAATCTGGCTTCTGAAATGCTATTTTTTGTCGTTCACTGGCCCCTTTTGATCACAGAATGGAGACAGGCACTTGTTGCCATCAGTCGCAAGTGAGGGAAAAAACAGCCCCTGGAGGCACTGGTCATCCTGGGTTGGTGTCTTTTCCAAAGGCTGTTCAGACAGTCAGACCCTAGCTCAAAGCCAGACCCATTCCAGCACACGGCACCCATGGGCAGCTGCTTCACACGCCAACCGCCCAGTAAAAAGTCAAGAATAGATCGGTATCTGGGCTAGGCGGGAGTGGCAGCTCCCCCCATTACATGCTCGTATCCTTACAGGAGATGCAGCACTACGGCAGAAAGTAGTTTTCCAGCACAGGGATTTAGCTGCATTAGCCAACGGCATGAATGGGAACCAACACCAGGTGCTGCCTAAGGCACTGGAGAGGTGAACCGTCTACAGACAACACTGCCTTCACACACACTTTCTTGTCTTCAAGAGGCAGCCAGATACAGAGAGGATGACTTCTCCTTCTCAGCCCTTAAGCACCAGCATGCTGGAGAATTTACTCCTCCACACCAATTCATACACAGCACCCCTCCTCAACCCTCGCTCTGGGGGCAGAAACATTTGCCAGCCAGGCTTTCTCGGAGACGACCAGCCTTTGGATAAGAGCCCTGTGATCAGGCCACAGAATTGCCACTGGGGCAGGAGGAGATGACTGAAGAGACAGTCACGCTCGTCTGCAGCCACATGACACGAACACTTCGTTCATTCGGCAGGCTTGGAAGCTGCCGTTGCTCCTGGAAAGCGCCTGCTTGCCATCAAAAGGAATGTAACCTGGATATCTGGAGCACGCAGCCCCTACCTTCTGCCATTCTGAGCTGCAGCCATTACCTCCTTTGTGGAGGGCTTGGAGATCTGTGGCTGAAAAGGGCTAGCTAAGAGCTAGGTGTTATTAGCATCACTGCCAGTTGTGCCACACACAGAAGATGGCTGGCTATAAAGCAGGGGTAGGCAACCTATGGCACACGTGCTGAAGGTGGCATGCGAGCTGATTTTCAGTGGCACTCACACTGCCCGAGTGCTGGCCACTGGTCTGGGGGGCTCTGCATTTTAATTCAATTTTAAATGAAGCTTCTTAAACATTTTTAAAACTTTGTTTACTTTATATACAACAATAGTTTAGTTATATATTATAAACTTATAGAAAGAGGCCTTCTAAAAACGTTAAAATGTATTACTGGCACACGAAACCTTAAATTAGAGTGAATAAATGAAGACTCAGCACACCACTTCTGAAAGGCTGCCGACCCCTGCTATAAAACCATCAAGGCCTGGGGACAAGCAGGAGACCTCATAGAGGAGGGAAAGCAGCACCAATAGCCACACGGCAATTGACATGAAGCCCCTGTATCTGCTGACCCAAAGAATATCCTAGAGATGCAACAGATAAAAGCTTTTAAGTAAACAGCGGTGTGGACTTGTATCTAACTGACTTCCATAGCGCCTGCATGGGATACATATTGCTTCTAGACACACACGAGTGCCCAAGGCTGCAGGAAAAACTCCCTTCATCAATCGAGAAATTGTGAACACGTCATTAAAGACGGCAGGGTAATGCATAGTGCCCCGGGCAGAGTTAAGTATGCCGGTGCAATGTTAGCCTCATCACTTCCCGGCTTGAGCACGTAGCTGGGCCAGCTGAATCTCGCCTTCTCATTGTGTTTTGCGTGAATTCCCTTGAACGGGCACGTGAAGCCAGAGGAAGCTGAGCAGAGGGGGAGGGGAGCAGTGAGAGCAGCTCATGGGAATGCTGCGATTTGGCATCGTTTCCCTATTTTTAGGCACCAGGATTTGAAAGAGCAGTGCTGACCTTCAGCGAGATGAAGGGGGTCAACTTGAAAACGCTCCAAAAATCTGAAGAGCAGCCGGGTTTGCAGCCATGCTGCCGAGATTCAAAGGAGGCCCCTTCCCTTTCCGGAGAGGAGTGCGATTTCAGAGCTGTTAGCACCACAAAAGGCAGCAGGGGTTATTAGCTCAGCTCAATTTCCATTCAGCTGCCTCCGAAAATGTCAGCTCCACAGAGCTAAACTAATTCAGTGAGTTCTGCAGCCTGGCCATGATCTCCCAAGCCCAGCGCTCCCCGGGGTCAGCCCTGAGCAGATCCTCTAGCCAGTCATCCAGAGTCCACATCACTCCCCAGCTAAAAAAGCCCTTAGAGGCCGTCTCTATATGGAGGCACCAGAGAGGCTGTGCCTGGGTCCATGCTGTACTACCTGTAGGCTCAGCTCTGCCTTTCGGTCTGCCTACAGAGGACAGCTCAGAATAGCTTCAACATTACCACACCCCTCCCATGCCAAACTCCAAGGGCAGGGACCCCATCACTCCAGCCCCATCCTGCGACACACAACGTCGCCAGCCAGCAGGACAGCTGCAGCTTTCATTCTCTTCCACTTAAGACTGTCTCATTCCCCTACCACATCCATCCCCGACTCCCCATGCCATGGGCCAGTGCACAGCACCTTCAGGCACCCGTCTGCAATCACAAGTGGCATTTATGCAGACTCACACAATCCTAGAAACACAGACATGGGGCTGCAAGGGACCCTGAGAGGTCATCAAGTCCAGCCCCCTGCACTAAGGCAGGGCCAAGTAAACCTAGACCAGCCCTGACAGGGGTTTGTCCAGCCCGGTCTTAAAAACCTCCAGTGCTGGGGATTTCATGACCTCCCTAGGTCACCTGTTCCAGCACTGAACTACCCATGGAGTTAGAAAGCTTTTCCGAAAATCCTACCTAACTATCCTTTGCTGCAAACTAAGCCAATTCCTTCTTGCCCTGCTCTCAGTGGCCACTAACAATAGATCACTGTCCTTTTTATAACAACCTTTCACATAGCTGAAGAAATATGTTCCCCTTCAGCCTTCTCTTCTCAGAACTAAACATGCCCAGTCCCGTCAGCCTGCCATCATAGGTCACGTTTTCCAAACCTCTGATAATTTTTGTTGCTCTCCTCTGGACTGTGTCCAATTTGTTAACCTCTTTCTAATCACATCTGGACACAGTACTCTGGTTGGGGCCTCATCAGTGACAAGTGGAGCAGCGTCTCACGTACAACACTCCTATTAACACATCCCGGAATTACATTTGCCTTTTTTGCAACAGCATCGCACTGTTGACTCATTCAATTTGTGCGCCACGACAACCCCCAGCTCCTTTTCACTGATACTAGCCAGTTATTCCCCATTGTGTAGCTGTGCATTTGATTTTCCTTCCTAAGTGATGTACTTTGCACTTTTCTTTATTGAATTTCATCTTGTTGATTTCAGATCAATTCTCCAATTTGTTGAGGCTGTTCTGAATTCTAATCCTGTCCTCCAAAGTGCTTGCAACCCCTCTCCCCACCAGCTTGGTGTCGTCGTCTAGAAAAGCAGAAGATATTGGGACCACAAGAGCATTCCAGTCAGAGCCATGAGGTTATAAGAAGCCATGTGGTCCCCAGCTGCCTCAGCTCCTGCCACTGAAGCCCCAATTCCTATCAGGGCAGGATTCCAAGGAGAAGGGAAGACTGGTGGGTAGTGAGACTACACGGAGGCAAAAGACAATACTCTCTAAGTGTGCCATAGTTAAGGTGGGCAACCCCTCTTCACAGTGGTATCTTCATGCCCCCACTTCTGGGCTTCTAGCAGGAACAGAACCCCCAGGAAAGTGCACCGAAGAGTTCAGATTAGACAAGGGTGGCAGAACTGCCATCCTAAAGCGAGCATCAGGTCTAGATGCCAAATCAAGACTGTCGTGCTGCACAGACTGGTGACGAGAACGACAGGAGAGACCCTACAGACTTTGGAGAAGGAAACACTGCAGAGGCAGCCGGAGCTGCAGTTAGTCCTAGGAGAACCCACTGGTGGGTGTGTTACAGGATCCCCTTCTGTGCCCGATACACAGAGCAGGAGTGGTTACAGCCCCCGGCTAGAGCACCTGGGCTCTGTAGCTCAAGCTGTAGTCACTCTTGCTTTCAGTTGCAGATGTCCCTGTTTGATCCCTTGTGGGTCAGCAATGAGTCACTATCTGCATCTACCAGAGTTAACAAGCAATGGATCATTTGGGTCAAAACCCCAAGAAAAAGCTCTCCAGGCACATAGTTCTGACACCCCTAGAAAGAAACTAGGGTGACAGGGACCATGTGACCTTTTGTATGTGCAGCTCCTAACACTAAGGACACATGGAAAGCCTGCGGGGCTCTGAGACACACTGCTTTTGCTCCAAGTTCCCATAAGCTGAGTGACTCTGGGGGTGCCTCCCAGAGGTGGGTCTACGCAGAGACCTCTTGAAAGAGAAGAGGGCAGCAGGGTGGAATGCTTTCTAAACTAGGGCTACCATATGTCCGGATTTCCCCGGACATGTCCGGCTTTTCGATCTATAAATAGCCGTCCGGGGGGGGGGATTTCTAAAAATCTAAAAATGTCCGGGATTTCCCCCCGGTCGGCTATTTATAGATCGAAAAGCGGCGCTGCTCGGCAGCCAAAGCCCCTTCTCAGTTCCCCCCATCCCCTGCAGCCTTAGCATGCCCCCGGCCCCGCAGCTGTCTTCCCCCTCCTCCCCCCCTCTGAACGCTCCGCCCCCCTGCTCCTCCCCCTCCCCTGCTTCCCGCGAATCGGATCATCGCGGGAAGTCTGAAAAGAAGCAGGGGCAAGCGGGAAGCAGCAGGTAAGCTGGGGCGGGGAGATGCGAGGAGGAGGGCTCTGGGGAGGCGCAACGCGGCCCTGTCCGGCCTCGGCCGGCCCCAGTGGCTCCAGCCCGGCCCAGTTCGGGCCCCGGGGCACCGGCCCCAGTTCCGGCCGAGCGCACTGGCCCGGCCCCGGCCCTGGCCCCTCCAGTTCCGGCCGAGCGTGCCGGCCCCGACCCCAGCGGCTCTGGCCCAGCTTGGGCCCCAGGGCGGCCGGCCCGGCCTGGCCTCAAACCCCATGACTCCGGCCGGAGCGCAGCCCGATTCCTGGGCTCTTGTTAAAGCCGGGGGGCTTGGTCGGGGGACAGGGAGTGGGGGGTTGGGTCGGGAGTTCGGGGGGGCTGTCAAGGGGGCAGGGGTATGGAGAGGGGTTAAGGCAGGCAGGGAGCAGAGGGAGTGGGATGGGTCAGGAGTTCTGGGGATCCTGTCAGGGGGCAGGGAGCAGTTGGATAGGGCATGGGAGTCCCGGGGGTCTGTCTGGGGACGGGGGTGTGAATATGGGGTGGGGGTGTGGATAAGGGTCGGGGCAGTCAGGGGATAGGTAGAGTCCTAGGGGGGCAGTTAGTGGCAGGGGTCCCAGGAGGGGCAGTCAGGGGACAAGGAGCAGGGGGAAGTTGGGGGTTCTGAGGGGGGCAGTCAGAGGGTGGGCGGGAGTGATTGGGGGCGGGGCAGGGCAGGGGCGGGGCTAGAGCAGGCCTCCTCCGCCCTGTGTCCTCTTTTTTGACTGTGCAAATATAGTAACCCTATCTAAACCCAGATCCCAACGGAAGAATTGCCTTCGCTATGAAGGGAGGTTCACGGGCAGCACGTAATGGAGGCTGGGGGAGACTAGGCCTCCCAAACTTGTGCTAATGCTCCCTGCAGCTCCTCCGGACAGCCAGAGTTCGGGCAGCTCCTCCAGGCAGGTAGGCCAGTGTACGGGCCAGGGCTCAGGGCGGCTCAGGAGCGGCTCCTCCGGCCATGGTTGGGGCTCAGGACTCCTCAGGCCCCGGTGGGCGAAAGCAGGGTACGTGGGGGTGGAGCTTCAGGCAGAAGGGGCGGGACAGGGGGCTAGCCTCCCTGAATGGGGTGGGGGGAAAGGGATCAGATGCTGCCCATGGGGAGGTTATAACACAGATGCCATCATAGCCATTACGCTAGGGGCTGCCAATCCCTGGTGCTGAGACAGCGGGATATACCAGGGTGGTCTCCCTCACAGCAGTGCACGTAGGGTGATCAGATGTCCCGATTTTATAGGGACAGTCCTGATTTTTGCATCTTTTTCTTATATAGGCTCCAATTACCCCCCACCCCATGTCCCGATTTTTCACATTTGCTATCTGGTCACCCTAAGTGCACGTTAAGCTCCAATTACATTGCAGGTTACACTTCAGGCTCCATTCAGCCTCTGCTGAGGGGTTGAGGTATTAGATTCCCATCAGTCAGTCAGGGTGCACAGTGCCCACCCTCCCCAGCGATCCTTCCCCCAGATTAACACCATCCCCATCAGCACAGCACCCAACAACACCCAGGGCTTCGCTCCAGGGACAGCAAGCGAGAGGGACGTCTACCTAGGGCAGTGGTCCCCAACCTTTTCTGTGGTGCGGGTGCCGGATAACTAGCTGCCGAGGACTGTGGCCGCCGGTCAAGCAGCTGCCGAAAAGCCGCCGTGAAGCGCCAACATCAAGAGGCGTCGCTGCCGAAATGCCACCGAAAAACGGTGGCATTTCGGCAGTAGCGCTTCTTGATGTTGCCACTTCTCGGCGGCTTTTTGGCGGCTGCTTGTCTGGCGGCCAGTAGGCGGGCACCATGGCACCCATGGGCACCATATTGGGGACCCTGACCTAAGGAATGCGACGGCCACCACCACCGTAGTAAGCAAGCACCTGGACATCTTTGGTGTAGATACCCTCAGCCCCGTGAGCCAAGGCAGGGCTGCTCCCCTCCCCTCCATCTGCAATGGGGCACAGAGGCACAGGCTGGATTAAATGTCTTGCCCAAAGGCCTGTGACTGAGCCAGGAATTGAAACCATGTCTCTCGAGTCCCAGGCCAGCTTTCCTACCCATTCCCATCCAGCCACCCTGCGCACCAGAGCGCCGATGTGGAGGTAGGAGACAAACAGAAGAGAAACGCGACTTGGGATCATCTACTGGGCCTGCACCATGCAAAGCTCTTTCCCAAGAGAGCACAGTTTCCCGGCAGCACAGAGCTCATGCACACACGGCTCATTATACCTCATTCTGTGACAATGGCTCTCCCCAGTGTGTAATTCCCCTATAGACACAGGATATGTCTACACCAGGGGTGGGAAAACTACGGCCCACGGGCCACATCCAGCCCACGGGACCCTCCTGCCCGGCCCCTGAGCTCCTGGCCCGGGAGGCCAGCCCCCGGCCCCTCCCCTGCTGTCCCCTCTCCCCCGCAGCCTCAGCTTGCTCGCTCCGCCGCCGGCGCAATGCTCTGGGTGGCAGGGCTGCGATCTCTTGCCGGGCAGCGCAGCTGCAGAACTGCGGCCTGACCTGGTGCTCTGTGCTGCGCCATGCGTGGCTGGCTCCAGCCGGGCGGCGCGGCTGCTTATCTTGGTGCAGCTGTGCGGCCAGCCACTGGTGCTCCAGGCAGCGCGGTAAGGTGACAGGGAGCTGTGGGGGGTTGGATAGAGGGTAGGGGAGTTTGGGGTGCTGGTCAGGTGGCAGGGGTGTGGATAGGGGTTGGGGCAGTCAGAGGGTGGGGAACAGGGGGGTTGAATGGGTGTGCAGGGCTCCCAGGGGGCAGTCAGGAATGAGGGGGGGTTGGATGGGGCAGCGGGGGCAGTCAGGTGCAGGGGATCCAGGGGCGCTCAGGGAGAAGGGGTGGTTGGATGGGGCAGGGGTCCTGGCGGGGGGAGGAGCATTCAGGAATGAGAAGAGGGTTGGGTGGGAGGTCCGGGGGCGGTCAGGGGACAGGGAGCGGGGGCGTCAGGGGGCAAGAAGCGGGGGGGGGGTCAGATAGGGGGCAGAGCTGGGCCATGCCTGGCTGTTTAGGGAGGCACAGCCTCCCCTAACTGGCCCTCCATACAATTTCCGAAACCCGATGCAGCCCTCAGGCCAAAAAAGTTTGCTCACCCCTGGTCTACACTATGGAGCCTCTCCCAGGTTAGCGACTCCAGCCTAGCTGTGCTGGCAGAACTCCACAGCCTACACTGACGGAAGGGGTTTTTCCATTGGTGTAGGAACACCAGTCCCTGAATGAGGGTCGCTACACTGAGGGAAGCATTCTTCCATCAACACAGTTTCATCTACACTAGGGATTAGATCGGCACACCCCTCACTGATATAGCTGTGTCATCCTAACTTAAGCGTAGGCCAAGCTCCACACTCGGGTCTGGAGAAGACCAGAAACCAAAGGATCTGGAGGAGCTCCCAACGTACCCTAAACTGCAGGACAGAGTCCAAATAAATTTTTCAGAAGCAGCTAGTGTGTTTGGGAGCCCCTGGGTTTTTTTGGAGCTCACCCTGGGCACCTTAAGGCATCTCCAGGATCGGGCACCCGAAGCCAGTGGTGATGAAGATTGGGCTCTGTACTCATGCAGCAAAAGGGTTCTTAAGACTCGTGATCCAGGAGGTGTTGTCCTGACCAGGGAAGGTTCAGCTTGGCTTCCACCCATCATGAGAACTCCATGCAAGTGTGAGTAACGGAGAAGCTTGGCCCCAAGGTCCACAGCTACTTGTACAGCTCTGGTCCCATGCCTGACTGTGCAGAGTTCAAGGGGATCAGACTTCAGGAAATGTCATCGGCGAGTCAGGTGCACTGGGAAGAAGACGAACAATCCTCCAGTAGAGGAAATGCCCAGGGAAATCCAATGACACGGGCTGGGTCTCAATTAGGCCATAATGAGAATTCTGCTAAAAAACAAGCAGCAGCAAACGGCCCTGGCTATACAGGGAAAATGCATCACGTAACTAAAACACGTAATGTGTACGGAGGATGGCAGATGTATTTCTGAAACATAGCCACCGAGCTACAATCAGCTGGCACATTTCAATACAAAACATGTCTGTCACAGTCCATGATCCAAAAGAGACTGCATTTCGCTTGGTGGGAGGTAAAACAGTTGGGGCAGTGTGGCCTAGTAGAAAGAGCACTGAACTAGTACTCAGAAGATCTGGTTTCTATTCCCAGCTCTGCTACAGGCCTGCTGGGTGAATTTGGACAAATCAATGCCCCTCAGTGCCTCAGTTTCCCCATATGTAAAATGAGGATGAGGATAGCGACCTTCTTTGTAAAGTGCTTTGAGATCTGCAGATGAAAAGCACCTAGAGAGCTACGTAATATTACAAGGAACAGCAGCCACATGGTGCATTTTCCCCTAGTATAGACAGACCAGCCTGGTGTGGCTTCATGATTCGTCCTCAAAGATACCAGGTTCTTGGCAATTAAAACACAAGGGTGAGACAATCAGACAATGACTATCATTAAGCATTTCATCCCTGCAGACTGAATTAAGGCAGTCGAAACAGCAAAACTTTTGGACCTATTAGCTAAGAGAAAAGAAGATATGAAGGAAAGGATACCACAAGGGGAAAAGCTGAACCATTAATAAATGAGGAGGGGGGAGAACATGGCTCGGTCGCTGAACTCCTTCAAACTTCAAAGTCTTCATCTAGAGATAGCTTTTCTTAAACCCTAATTGTCCAGACTATGTAAAAATAGTGAGTGAGGAGAGGATACAACTGGGAAACTCAGAATATCTAAAGTCAGCCACACTGGATAATGCCCATCCGAAAACTAAAGGGAACTGGCTGACGAGCCTGTTGAACTGCTAACAAATGTAGTACTGATCTTCGAAAAGAGTGATACTGACTATTACAGTCTTAAGTCTAATTTCTAACAGCTAGAGGGTAAAGGAAAGCATGCCAAACACAAGAGTGTTGGTGGTTGAGAGATATAAAGCCCTAACTAAATGGTATTCATCCTAGCTATTCACATGCCACTTCTCTACAAATCTGCCATCACAACAGTCCGTATAAACCAGAGGGCATTTGCTAACAGTCTCCACATTTGACTGGGTCCTTTGTGAAGGGCCCTCAGCCCCGTTCCCCCATCCATCTCAGTCTTTGACTTTCATGGCATGATATAAAGCCCATCTTTTTTATCCGGTCACATAGGGAGACGAGAATGGAGGGATTTTTGCTTTACCTGGGGCATTTAAAGTCAACACCCTTCAGCAGAACCGCAGATTTGTTTAAGTGTGCAAGGGGAAGATGTCAGAAACTTATATCCGTGGATTAGTCCCATCTTTTCCAACCAAACTGGAGCGAGTTAGCAGATGCACGAGTTGCAATAAGGACAGACAGTTCCTCTCAGCTAATATACACCAGTCAGAAAGTGCCCAGCTTGACACTCCGATCCCGGGAAGTCTGTAGGGCTGGCAGCTAGACCACCTGTGTGTGTGTGTGTGTGTGTGTCAAGTGAGCACCTCTCATCTGGACTGAGTGGGTAATGGCTACGCTGCAAGTGAAAGTGTGATTGAAGCACAGGTAGCCATACCTGTGCCGGCTCTAAATCTAGTTAGCACAGGAAGCAACGGGAGCGTAGCTATGGTAAGATGAGTTTCAGCACGGACTAGCAACCAGAGTTTATATCCAGGGTCCCTGGCAGGCTTGGACTCTGGTTGCTAGCCCGTGTCGCTATACCTAGATTAAAGCTTGCCCGCTTATCTGTACTATGATCTCACCTTCACGAGCAGCATAGACATAATCTGGGAGAGTCTAGAGACACAAGACCCCCGGGAGGCCAGTTATACAATCACTTTTCAAGGAAGAATTGCTCTTTAAGACGTGTGTATGGAGCCAGTGGCAGAGTTGGGAAGAGACCCCCCCACCACGACCACCTCCTGACTCACACTGCTGAGTCTTAACCCCCCCGCCCACCCACCAGCCATGGTCCCTCCCTGTACTGTGATTTGCAGAGAAACAGAGACAGTACATTTGTCTGTGAATCTCAGAACAGGCACAAAGGAAAGACAGTTTGCCTGAACCCTGCAGCCCAGCTGATACAGTGAAATCTGACCTGGCCCTGGCAAGCAGCACGTTGTACAGCAGGTGCCCACACCGGAGGGAGGAGTTCTCACAGACCACCCTCATTCCATCCCCTACCCAGCACACACAACTCACCGAAACAGACTTTACTAGACCCTGGCCAATTTACTCCTGCATTTTACTCATTCTCACCAAGAAACACTCCTGTTTTTCTTAAATCTGATGATTCTCCCACAAGCAAACACCTCGCTCCGCCCAAGCTTCAAACAGTGACTACATACAGCAGCAGCTTAGATTTACCATTGCAGGCTCCCTTCCCTGTTGCATCTCCATTCACTCGGCTCTCTCTCACAGCTTCCCCAGATGCTCACAACCTGCATTTGCGGATACAATTCTCAGCCTGGGAGACTTGAAGGGATTTCATAAATACACAGACACCACAACCCCTCCCTCTCCTCCCATCAGCTCAGCACTGGAGGCAGACACAGCCTGTGGGGTTGCCTCGTTGTTCAAACTCTCAGAGCACGCCCAAGGTTCAGCCCATGTTGCTCTGTACTGTATCTGACAATACGAGCATTTTTTCTTTTTAAACAGATCTTGACAAGCAGGAGGTGAAGGCAGCCAGAGCAACCCTCTGACTAGAGACGTAGCTGCACAGCGGCAGGGCTCTTTATAACCCACTTCACCGTGTTAAAACGTACAAAGGAAAACAAATAAAACAAAGCCACAGTGGTACCCAGAGCCGACTTCCCGTCCGCAGGATCTCGCTGGAAGCTCCTCAGTGGCTCACAGGACCCTCCCCTTCAGCGGAGGCAGGCAAAGTGAACCCAGCCCAGCAAAGATGCAGGCAGGTCCCTATGCAGCGAAGGAGCCCTTCCCTCGGCCAGGAAGAGCACTTGCCACTATCCCAGTTGGCAGGGATGCCCCGGGCATGCAGCCCCTTGGCAAGTGACCAGTAGAGCCGTGGCTCTGACATGCCCTTTAGAACCCAGAACCGACTGCCTGCCTGCTTCTATCACAGCAGCCACCTGCACGGACAGGCCCCCTTGCTCTCCTTCCCCAGCCCTCTCCTCCCTGGCTCCCAGTCCATGCTAGCTGTTAAATTCATACCAGCCAGAAACTGCAGCTAGCAAATCCAGCCCCTCGACACACCCAGCACCACCCACTCACAGGGAAAGATCTGGCACACCACAGATCCTCAGGACTGGCTGCCGGATGCTCTCCCCACAACAGCTTCCCTTCAGGGGGGTCTAGCATTCATCCAAATCAGTGGAGGAGCTGGAGGAGCAGAGGAATTTTCTAACTTCTCCCCAACTATATGCTCTGAAAGCTCAGACACCAGTCACCAAGGCCAATGGGGTCAAACAGACCACGCCGGACCCTTTAGGAAGCCAGTCACGACACCTGGGCTAACTCCCAACTTACCTAGGAGAAGAGAGGCCTAGCAGGCCAAGGGAGGAGGCAGCGAGTGACAACTGGGTCCCAGTTACCTCTGTGGGGCTAGGTGGGGCAGGACCATGGCAGGGGAAGCAGGAAAAACAGGGTATGGAGGGGAAGCTGCTAGAGGAAACGGTGGTGGGACTAGACTAAGCTCCACAGGCAGCAACTGCCTTTTTCTTGTGTGTTTGCACAGCACCTAGCACAGCAGAGCCCTGGCCCGTGACTGGGACCCCGGGTACTATCAGTAATATGAGAAAGAGACCAAGAGAAGGAAGTGGTTGGGCAGAGCTACCCCAGAGACCATGGAGGAGCCCTCCTAGCTCCCATGTTTAAATGGAACGTTCCACTTGCCCAAGCCAGAGAGCGAGCCACACAGGGAGGCTAGGGGAAGGGCGCTGCTGGAGAACAAGGAGCTGGTGCCAGGGGAGCGAGGGTACTGGGCGTAGCAGAGGGACAGGCTGCGTGGCAGCCGCAACAGGAGGCTGTCCAAAGGAAAGCAGTAAGCCACAGAGGTGCTGGAACTAGGGGTGCTGCCGCACCCTCTGGCTTGAAGTGGTTTCCATCATATCCAGGATTTACAGTTTGGTTCAATGGCTCTCAGCACCTCCACTGTACAAATTGTTCCAGCGCCCCTGGTAAGCCAAGAGCCAGCAGCAGAGGAACGCTGACAGCTAGCAGCCCACCAGGCCAGGTGGAGGGGGTGGCCACACAGCAGGGAAGGGTGAAAAGGGTCCAAGCTACAGAAGAGCCCAGAGAAGCAGCTGAGCAGGGAGCTGGCATCTGGAGCCCTGGGCACCAGGAGGTTGGGGGAAGCAGTCAGCGGGAATGTCCCATGTGAGCTAGCCCAGGAGTGACCGGGGGAACAGACTCAGATCAGCCTCTTTACTAAGATATTGGTACCACCAAGGAACCTACTGTTCCTGGAAATTCAGGCCACAAGAGTTCAACCTTTTAAAGGAGGCCTTATCCAAACTGATGCAGGACAGCAGTGCCTAGGGCCACAGTATTCTGTGCATTGCTCAGGCAGAAGGATGGACTAGTGGTTAGGGTGCTCGTCTGGGACTTGAGACCCAGGTTAGATTCTCTGCTCTGCCACAGACGTCCTGTGTGCCCTTCGTGGCCTTACCCTCTCCGTGGCTCAGTTCCCCACCTGTAAAGTGGGAATAACACCATGGCCCCCCACACAGATGTGCTGGGCGGATAAATACAGTGAAGGGTGCAAGCTGCTCAGATACTATGGTAACAGGGGGCAGATAAGCATCTCCGTTAGAGAAAAGCACTTGTCAGCTCATTCTGTAGAGTCAAGGCAAAAAGCTGCATGGTACAATTAGCGCCGTTAGCCTCACCTTCCTAATCATGTGCGCTTCCTCCACCAGAGCTATTTTGGGTGGCCACGCACTGTCTGAATGCATTCAGAGCTCTTTAGCATTCCAGAGAGCATCCAGCAGGACTCAGATACAACCGCCACCCAATGAAACCCTCAGACAGGTTTCACACTCCTCTTTGCAGCCTCATTTGTGATCAAACTTGGCATGACGAGAGCTCCATATCTATTCAGGATTTTCTGTCTCCCAGACCACTACTGTACATGCAGGCCAATGAACCCCAGAATTGGACAGGGAGTGGGGCAGATGCTCATTATTTCAAGCAAGCTCATCTCTCTGCCAACATAGGACCCCTAAAAATTAAGGCCCAGAAGGGACTTTCTGATCATCTGGTCTGGCCATCTGCACAACACAGGCCAGAGAATTCCTCCCACGGATTCCTGCATCGAGCCTTAAATTGTGGCCGAGAGTGAGCAGAGCATTTGGAAGACATCCAATCTCAGTTCGAGGTGCCCAAGTCATGGAGAATCCATGGTTACTTGTACCAATGGTTTGTCACCCTCACTGTGCCTTGTTTCCAGTTTGAGTGGGTCTAGCTTCAATTTCCAGCCACTGGATCTTGGCCTCTCCACTCCAGGTCCCACCATGATAAGAACCCGCACACAGCAAGGTGTTACTGTGATGCCAGCAGTGTTTCAGCCAGCTACCCTCTGTTAAAGCTTAAAAGATGAAGTACCCAGGAGTCTCCTTGCCTCATGGGGACTGTGTGGACTCCTTCGATCCCCAGGACCCAGGGTCTTCTCCAAGATCATATCAGTTAAAGTTTGTGTCTCTTCTATTTGTGTTGTGGTGCACCTATGAGCCCCATTCATGGCCCAGGCCCCCTCTGTGCTAGGCGCTGTACAAACAGCAAACCCTTTAAGGTTGATATTTGATATTCAAGTTAAGATGAATGTCACCATTTTTAAACACCGAGCATTTATCACTATGGAAACAAACAGAGAAACAGCCAAATACCCTCCCAGTTCATACAGTCTCTCAGATAACTGAACCCATCTGCAATATTGCCTTCTATGCAATATTGCCTTCTATGATGAGATAACAGGCTCTGTGGACGAGGGGAAAGCTGTGACGTGTTATTCCTTGACTTTAGCAAAGCTTTTGATACTGTCTCCCACAGTATTCTTGCCGCCAAGTTAAAGAAGTATGGGCTGGATGAATGGACTATAAGGTGGATAGAAAGCTGGCTAGATCATCGGGCTTAATGGGTAATGATCAATGGCTCCATGTCTAGTTGGCAGCCGGTATCAAGTGGAGTGCCCCAAGGGTCGATCCTGGGGCCGGTTTTATTCAATATCTTCATTAACAATCTGGAGGATGGCGTGGATTGCACCCTCAGCAAGTCTGCAGATGACACTAAACCGGGAGAAGTGGTAGATACGCTGAAGGGTAGGGATAGGATACAGAGGGACCTAGACAAGTTACAGGATTGGGCCAAAAGAAATCTGATGAGGTTCAATAAGGACAAGTGCAGAGTCCTGCGCTTAGGATGGAAGAATTCCATGCACTGCTACAGACTAGGGAACCAAATGGCTAGGCAGTAGTTCTGCAGAGAAGGACCCAGGGGTTACAGTGGACGAGAAGATGGATATGAGTCGACAGTGTACCCTTGTTGCCAAGGAGGCTAACGGCATTTTGGGCTGTATAAGAAGGGACATTACCAGCAGATCGAGGGACGTGATCATACCCCTCTAGTCAACATTGGGGAGGCCTCATCTGGAGTACTGTGTCCAGTTTTGGGCCCCACACTACAAGAAGGATGTGGAAAAATTGGAAAGAGTCCAGCAGAGGGCAACAAAAATGATTGGGCGGCTGGAGCATATGACTTATGAGGAGAGGCTAAGGGAACTGGGATTGTTTAGTCTGCAGAAGAGAAGAATGAGGGGGGATCTGATAGCTGCTTTCAACTACCTGAATGGGGCTTCCAAAGAGGATGGATCTAGACTGTTCTCAGTGGTACCAGATGATAGAACAAGGAGCAATGGTCTCAAGTTGCAGTGGGGGAGGTTTAGGTTGGATATTAGGAAAAACTTTTTCACTAGGAGGGTAGTGAAGCACTGGAATGGGTTACCTAGGGAGGTGGTGGAATCTCCTTCTTTAGAGGTTTTTAAGGTCAGGCTTGACAAAGCCCTGGCTGGGATGATTTAGTTGGGGATTGGGTCCTGCTTTGAGCAGGGGGTTGGACTAGATGACCTCCTGAGGTCCCTTCCAACCCTGATATTCTATGATTCTATGAATATCATATGCATGTCATCTTAGCTTTGCCCCATATGGATGCCCAGCTTTTAACATTGTCCAGAAACCTGCTCACACCAGCCATCACAGGTAGTTCCAATATGGGCTATGAATCCTCAAGTTATTACCCACCATACATGGCCCAGAGAGTATACTCCAGTTCACCTACTTGTCATGGGCCACAGACCCCAGCACTTCTGTCACACGCCATACTCTCAACCTGTCACAGCAACAAGCTGCAACAGTCAAGAGCCCATCTAGTTCTCCATACATGGTCCACAACAATATCCTTCTACTCATCCACCGTTAGCTAAGAGACCGAATCTACCCATCCATCCTCCATTTGCCAACTGGAAACCTCAGTATACCAGCCACATTCCCCTCACATTGAGCACTGGAGACCAGCCATCCAGATACAACCACATATCCACCTTCATCCAACCCACAGACCTCAAGCCAGGCTAGCACATTACTTATTTACTATGGCGAGAAAGGTGTCAGACTACAATGGTATCACACATGATGTAAATGGCCAGCTAGTCAATGGGTACAGAATGCGATACACGGCATTTTTAGTCCGTGACTTCCAAAGCTCGGACACAAGCCTATCCTCGTGCAACAGGTGGTGGTGGTGGATGGGCGATGTCAGAGTCAAGGCTGCATGTGTAATACATTTGAGAGGTTGGATGAGCTGTGAATATTTACCTTCTCTGAACTCTCCACTCACATGGCTTAAATGCGTGGAGTTTTGGCTGGGGTTTTTCAGTGCGATGTTCCTTGAGCAACATTTTAAAGTTCATGGTGGTTTCATCTGCTTATTCAAGAAAAGCCAGTTAGGAATTTGACCCTTACAAGATCCCCAGCTTTGCCCCCGCCACCCCCCCATACACACACATCCCCCCAACCCAGTCCCTCCAGTAAACTCTTCCTCACTTCCTGCCCTCCTTTTCCCTGCCTTGCAGAGCTCAAGAGTTCTACAGCCTCCCAGAGCTCCCCAGACTCTGCTCTTCCCACTGGATGGAGTTGGAGCCTTGGAGCAGATTCTGTCCCCTACTCCAACGACTATGCAGTGCCCTAGCAGCTCACGGGGGCTGGTACTGTGCTGCAGCTAGCCAAGGCAGAATTTCCAGACACAGCAGAGGCCACTGCTCCTCACAAGCCCCAGCGTGGGGAATGTGCTAGGGGATAAGCTCAGAGCATCATGCTGTGGGGATTCAGGACTGGGCCACAGCACAGGATGGATTACTGGGGGCTGCTCTAACTTAGGCAAGGACCATACTAGCTCATGGTACAGCCCAGAAGGCACAAAGCGACCTCTTTCCCACTCCTGCTGGACTGAACCTCCTGGAGGCATGGCACCAAATCAGACCCATGGGGCAGGGACCGTCTGTTTGCTCCGTGTTTGTACAGCGCCTAGCACAATGGGATCTGGGGCCAGCACTGGGGCTCCTAGGTGCTACAATCATACAAATAATAGTTTGTGCTGATGGCTAGAGCTAGCACATTATTGACGTACTATATACAGAGAGCAGAATGTGGCCCTTCACACGGCAGCAGATGTGCTGCGCTAAGCTACACGGCAACAGTAAAACACAAAATGGTGGCTGTGCAATAGCCAAGTCATTTGATAATTAAAGTGCCGGTATTCTTAGGAGAGAGAGAGAGAGAGAGAGTGTGTGTGTGTGTGTGTAAAACAGATTTCAGAGTGTATGCTTGTGCCGCTCATGGCAGGGCTCTTAGAATTCAATTTATTGGCCACGTGCTGAAGAGATGCCAGGACCCAAGGAGAACATGAAGTAATTGCGAATGCCAATACTTCTGATTGTTTTTTTAAGATTTAAAATTACTTTACAGAGAAAATGTAAAAAAAGAGAGAGAGGCCCAAGTAATTTCTAAGCGACAAGGCACAAAAGACACTTTGCTCAAAATTGGGTCTTTTTTAAAAACACAGTGACTAAAATTAAACAAAACCAAGTTATTTCCCTCAACACAGCCTGAGAGGAATCACAAGAACAGAAAGCGAAATACTTTCTCTGTCCAAAGCTTTCAAGGTAGGAGGGGAAAGGCGACCATCTCCCTTGAACACATAAATTGACTGCCTCAGAGCATGTCTGTGGAGAGCAGGCAAGTTAAATAAACAAAGCAAGAGTTAGTTAGAAGAGCAGTAATATGAAGAAGTCACAGGGGATTGGAGATCATCTCTGGGGCAGGGCGGTTACTTTCCATTTGGTTTATCAATGGCTATCAACAGCAGGGCTGTGACTCAACTTTCAGTTTGTCAGGAACACTAAAGATAGAAATATCATTAGCACCTCTGTTATCATTAGCAGATCGTTGTCAGAAAGATTCAGGTGCCAGGGGATGGCAGGGCAGGAAATAGGAGAGGTAATGCCTTTTACTAAGCCAAAAAATCTGAAGGGAATCTTTTGCACTGGTAGGTAAAAAAATGGCACTTCTGGGCAACCAGAGAATCTGGTTCTCAGCACCATGAAGAGCAAGAATGCATTGCTATCTAAGGTCCCCCTCACTGCAGTATCTGAGCACTTCACGGTCTTTAGCATATGTACCCTCACGCACCCCTAGGAGCAGGGCAGTGCTGTTTTACAGATGCACAGAGACTAAGTGACTTGCCCAAAGTCCCACAAGGAGTCTGTGGCAGAGAAGGGAATTGCACCAGAATCTCCTGAGCCGCAGGCTGGCACCTTAACCACTAGGCCATCCTGCCTCTGTGCAGTAACAGCAGAGACGTCACAGGTTTCTTGGCTGCAGCAAAACAACCGTTATTATAAACAAGAGGAGGGAAGGTATTTTACTACAAATGAAGAATGTGGAGAAGTCCCACCCTGGAAGACTGCGCCCAGTTGGGGCACCTTGTCTTGCAGGAGGACACCTTCTGGAGGAAGTCCAGAGAAGAGCTTAGAGGTGGGAAGGGTCTGGTAATTTTTTTGATCGACTAAAGAGCCAAAGTCTCTACATTTTGGAGCAGACAAGGCCCCAGTTGATCAGGGCAGCTGGTTCATCTTGAAATTTACGGAACACAGCAGCCTACCTCCAAGGAGAAGATATCAGAACTAAGCGACACCAGGGACTCCCTCACTCTTCAGTGAGTTCGCCAAGCTCAGGTGATGTTTCCAGACCGACTGTCACCTGGGAGGCGAGAATGGAAGAACCCTTTCAAAGCATGGAGTTCTCTGCCGCTGCCCCCACCCCTCCAAAGCCATACAGGCAAACTGCACCTCCTCTCCAATGCTAATGACTCCTGGGGAGGGCAAGACAAGTTCTACACATGCATGGCTGACGATGGGCCCAGCTCCCTGGAAAGGTCCAGGGTCACTAGGATCAGCAGGGAAGTGGGAGCTTTATTCTCTGCACAGCTTCATTCTGAACACAAAATCACCACATTAAAAGCCAGGCATACCAGCAAGCGCCTGGAACCACCCTTTGCAGCCCAGTCAAGGAGAGAGTATTGACGACAACTGTTTTTAGGCACATGGAACCTCTAGGACAGGGGTAGGCAACCTATGGCACGCATGCAGAAGGCGGCACACGAGCTGATTTTCAATGGCACTCACACTGCCCGGGTCCTGGCCACTGGTCCGGGGGACTCTGCATTTTAATTTAATTTTCAATGAAGCTTCTTAAACATGTTAAAAACCTTATTTACTTTACATACAACAATAGTTTAGTTCTATACTATAGACTTATAGAAAGAGCCCTTCTAAAAACGTTAAAATGTATTACTGGCACGCGAAACCTTAAATCAGAGTGAATAAATGAAGACTCGGCACACCACTTCTGAAAGGTTGCCGACCCCTGCTCTAGGACTTCTCCACAACCATTGTTTAATGCTGCAAGATCCACCGAGATGGAAGAAGGCAGAAAAGCAACAATCAAGATTCTGTTTAACATCACAGATGTCAGGGGCTCAGGCATCACATCCCCAGCCCTCACCCCCTCCAAGTCTTCCTTCCCAACTTCAGCTGGTCCCCATTTCACCCATCCCCTGTGCTATCCCCAGCGCCATCACACCATACTACAGAGCACAGCAGCACTATGCCGACTCTAACTGCTTATCCAGCCACACATCTTGAGCTCCAAAATGAGCTCAGCAAGAGAGGATCCTGCGTGCTGCAAAGCATCCTTCACCCTTGAGTCCCCTCCTCTCTGTCTGCAAAGCCTGGCTAGACATGAGAGTCCTTCACCTTGCAAAGCTAAGTTTGCCAACTGCATCTCAACAGGAGGGCAAGGGAGGTGATAAACACAGATGGAGAGGCAGGCATTCGAGCCCCTTTTGACTACAAGGTGTGCAATGGCAGTAGGCCATCTACTGTTCTCCATTGGGTAGACAGTTGCCTTTGCAAGGCCTGGTCTACACAAGAAAACTGTTCAGTGTAACTGCATTGCTCAGGGCATAGTTAAGCCAACCTAAGTCTCTGTGTAGACAGTGCCAGGCTGACAGAAGAATTGGGGAGGTGGAGTACCTACAGCAATGGAAGAACCCCTGCCGCTGGATTAGGTAACATCTACACCAAAGCCCTACAGCTATGCCACTGCAACGTTTTAAGTGTAGACAAGCCCTACACCACACCCCAGCTAACAAAATACCAAGATAAGCAAGTAAGCAGACACCAGAAGGCAGCAGCCGTTTGACTGCATCATGTTAGGCCATTCTGGGGCAAAGGCTGAACTGACACAGCAACGCCCCCCACAGCTGGGGGCAGGAAATGTTAGTGACATGGACTGTGCACCCAGCCAAAAAAACTGCAAAGAACTGCACTGCCGTCAAGTCAGTCCACAGGAAGGTGACCAGTGGGCTGCCGCAAGCTGCCCCATCCAGGCAGCCTCACACACAGCACAGCTCCAGCAGGCCTCTGGAGGAGGAGCATCAAAGGAAGGTGCTGAATTCAGCCTCTAAGCACCAGCAATCACCATTGCTATTTATTCCACAACAAGGAGAATACCAGCGGCCGCTCCGCACCAGGGTTCCCCTCCACGGAACTGTGCCCATGGTAGCAACTGTGGGAAGTTTCAGGGGAAAGAAATTCTAGCAGCGACACAGCCGGAGAGAAAAGCAAGATCTGTCCGTGTGACTCTCACACTTAACACTTCCCCTCCCCGAAGGGGACAAGAACTGAAAGGGAGTGAAAGCAGCTCATTGGAGATGGTACCAAAAACAACTTCACAGCATCGCACACTTGGGGGGGGGGGGGGGGAAATCAAAAACAAAAAAGGCGACAAGATATTCAGCATCACCACAGCTACATCATCTCCTGCAAGGTAGCCGACCAAAACCAGCAGTAGCGTGTGCAGGGACCAGGAAGAGAAGGCCGTGCAGGGCCTGAGAGGCGTGCAAAGAAATCTTTGGAAGATACACAAAGACAAGTGCTCCAGGAAAGCAGCAAGGAGAAGAGAGGGTGGCTAGGGAGGGCCAAGAGCCTCTAGCCTCACCCATCGCCGGTGCTAGGGCAATTAGGACAGGGTGGGAAGAGGTGCATTGAGGCAGCTCTTGGAATGGTCCTGCCCCAGTGAAGGAGCATTGGGGCCAGAAAGGGGCAAGTGATGCCCTGTGCTTCCCGCCTCTCCTTGCTGATGGATGTTGCCGTTCCCCGCTCTGTCTACTCCTCGAACGTGGCACTGGCTAGCAGGCTCTTCCCAGACTGAAGACAAGGGGAGGGCTAGCTACTCTCCCTACCTGAAGGTCTAGCACACCCAAGCATGGACCCTTTTCTGAAGCAAGCCACTTGTCTCATGCCACCATGGTGCCCCACAACCAGGCTGCCTGCAGTGTGTGATGCCTTCTCCATCCCTCCAGGGAAGCCCTAACCCAGGCAGAGGTGGTGTGGAGTTGGACCAGCACCATGCTAAGAGGGACACAAATCAGTCCCCAGGGGGAGAGGGTGAAGATGGAGTTGGACCTGCGTCACTAGATCCTAACACACTCGGAAGGGATTAACCCATTGAAATCCTCACCTCTCAGCTGGCTTTCTGCAACCTAGAACAGTGGCTGTCACTCCACTCCAGATGACTGTACCCCTGTCAGGGGTCTGATTTGTCTTGCGTACCCCTCAAGTTTCACCTCACTTAAAAACAACTTGCTCACAAAAATCAGACATACAAATGCAAAAGTGTAACAGCCACTAGTACTGAAAAATTGCTTCCTTTCTCATTTTTACCATATAAGTATAAAATAAATCCACTGGAATATAAATATTGTGCTTACATTTCAGTGTATCGTACATAGAGCAGTATAAACAAGTCATTATCTGTATGAAATTTCAGTTTGTACTGACTTCACTAGTGCTTTTTATGGAGCCTGTTGTAAATCTAGGCAAATCTCTCGATGAGCTGATGTACCCCCGGAAGACCTCTGCGTACCCTCAGGGGTACACATATCCCTGGCTGAGAACCACTGACCCGAACTGCTCAGGAAAAGCAAAATCAGCAGGCGGCTTGAACCAGCCGCAGCCAAGAAAGCTTGGGTGCCTTTTCTGACTCTTCACAGGGGAGAGAAGCAGCAGGAGGTACTAAACATCGAGCTCTTACAGATGCAAAGTACTGGGTTCTAGAGAAGATTGATGGATTACTTGGATTGTCAGCTCTTTGGAGCAGGGGTTGTCTTTCATCTGTGCCTGTACAGCGCCTCGCACAAGGGGGGCCGGTGTCCATGCCTGGGGCTCTGAGGCATTATGGCAACAGCAATAAGAAGAATGGGGAGTCAGACTAGGGCATGGTTTGGAAATTCGGGGAGCCCCGGGGGAGCTCTAGCGATGCTCATTCCCCAGCAATTCTACAAGCACTTTCCCTGATTTATGTACGAAGAGGCCAGACAAGGGGATGCTGTTCCATGATGGAGAAAACTAACACACAGGTAGGAATTTGTTTCTGTGCCCACACAGCAGATGGGATCTGACTAGCAACCTCCGGACAGGAAAAGCCACCGACTGCCAAGACTCGCTGATGGGGCAGAGCGGGCTCAAAGCAGGAGCTAAGGCTCAATGCATCTGATACCCAAACCAGTCCCCGTGGCCATGAAGAGATCTCCTCTTTAAGAGAGAGTCTCTCTCGGATTTGTTACAGAAATCCCATGGGCATAACAGGGACGTCAATGCCCCAGCAGATCAGATTTGTCCCATCCGAGCATATTAGCCATGTCTTGAGTTATGCTTGGCGGGGGGAGAGGGGAGGCTTTGCTCACTTCAAGCCAGGAATGAAAGCAGAGCCATCCCGCAGCACAGCACCAAGCTGGCTGGCGGCAGTTCTGAACAGAGGTCGGCTTCTCTTACAGAGCCACGCAACGTGAGCCCTGCCAAGGCGATTGACCCTTTCCATCATGGGAAACTGGAGCACAGAATCCCAGCAGCAGCCTCCCCTCCTCCCCAACCACACCACGCAGCAGAGGGCTTGCTATTTCAGGACATCAGACAGAGGCAGTTATCCGCTCAGAGCACAAGATCACCTCCCCCAGAAAGAGCTGGGTGCACAGTTTGGCATTTCCTGCCCTGAAATTGCACTCACCTGGGGGTGGCCAAGTGCTCCACCAATACAGCAATCAACGTCACACAGCGGCTCTCGCTCGGGGGAGCCACTTCCCAACCACCCACTACAGGGGCACAGAGCATTACACAGCAGCACTTGGTGTAGCCTCACTACCACAGTCAGCTAGAGGCCTCGGCAGCACCCCATGGCCTGCGGATGAGAGCACACATGAGCCAGCCCTGCTCTCGCAACTTGTCATCACACCCATGACCTGCCATAGCACATGCCCATCAGCCTGCCTGCGTTGGGCAGATGACAGGGGCCTGTCCAACTACCACGCTCAACACAAAGCGCCCCTTGCTGGAGCTGGTCTGCATGTGGCAGGATTAATAACAGCACCGTTGTAATGATGAATACATTGCAGATGGTGAGGTGTTCAGATACCATGTCCCCCATCACCATAAATATGATGGATTAGATAGTGAGAGAGGTGTATGACGAGGGGAGGAGGATGGGAAAATAGAACTGGTCGACACACAACATTGCACTGAAATAACAAGTGTGAGTGAAAACCCATTTCGCTATTTCTGTGTATAGTCTCCCAGGCACTAGTTAAACCAACATTAGAGAGTACACACAACAGCTTGCACCTGTTTGGCTCAAACTACATTTTAAACCAGTTTTTGTTCTACCAGTGCAACCTCTGTGTTCAGACAAGGCCTACATTCTCTGTAGCTACTTTAATTCCATGAATACCCACACAGCTCACACCAAAATAACTCCATCGGTTTTAAACTCACACTGTTAGTCATTTCAGCGCAAGCCTGTGTGCGCAGCAGCCCTCAGACCATTTAAACCCTGATTCTGTTAACACATTTAGCTCAAACACTTGAAAGAAAAGCTCTGCTGAGGATTCAACATGCTGCCCCTTCAATTAATGGCTCAGAGATTTCCCAATCCATGTTTGCAAGTTATCTGAGGTGGCAGGGCAGAGAAGATCAGATATTCCCAAGTAGAAAACCCCCTTTCTTTTAGAAGACAAGGTTTTAGGCTCTCTGTGTGCTGAAGAATCTAATATTTCTTCCCTGGAGAAGATTAAACCAGAACTTTACCGGGGTAAATTGTGCCAGATGAGGACAGTGGCACCAGACATTTGTTCATAACTTTTTAATTATAAATCATATAATCATAATTGTCATTGCCTCCTGCCCCATCTCCAACAGCTGCAGTATCTGCATCAAAGTTTCCGTGCACTTGGCACCTGGGATAAGTGGCCTTAAAACAGGGTCACAGGCTCCAGGGCTCTATCTCTGTTCCTCTCCTCCCAAAATTCCCACCTCTTCAGCTGGACATTGGCAAGGAAGCCAGTCTCTTTTGCAATATGCTGTGGTGACATGAGCCACCAGGGACCTTATGACCCACAGATCCACCCCCGCCCCCCAGGACTAATCCTCGCTTCCTCAGCTTCCCCCCACACAGCCATTGTGTACTCAGGCACATCCACGCTCCTCCAAGGCGCTGTACTAGCAAGGGGCCAGGAGGTTCACTGAAACCCAGGCTTCTGACAGACAGCAGAAGGACAAAGCCTGAGAACAGACACACCAAGGCACCCCTGTTCCCTCCTCCCCCAGTAGACAGAGGCAAATATCCCAACAAGGGACCAAGGGCAGACACTTTCTCCAGACCTCTCCTGAGACTATCCTGTCTGATCTCTGTGACAAAACAGGATCAGCAGCCTGGTTCTCAGGAACAAGTAAAGCAAGACACGTTCAGTCGACAAGTGCAGCAGCAGGAGCCACAGTCTGATCACAGAGGAAACACACAGCTTAGCCTGTATAGAACCGAGACCTGGCTGGACAACACCACCAGTACAGGGCCAGAGCAGCTCAGGCCAGGGGCTGCTCAATGAGATGAGGAGATGATATGGCCTCATTTAACATCACACGGAGGCACCCCACCAAGGGGGTAGAGCCATCGGAGCCCACACGCCTGCTAAGTGAGTGGTAATCGGACCACTCCAAGAAGTTCACTGGCTTCCTTAGCAGAACAATGACAGCTGCTGTCCAGCCTGGCACTGGAGTCTCTGACATTAGTCAGCTTGAGAGGCTCCAATAATACCCATGCAGATAACAAGATCTCATGTCAGTCATGAAAACCTTAAAGTTCTCTCACGTGGTCTTTGGTGCCACCTTAGACTTGATGTCCAGCCTAAGCAGACACATCTCAACCTCTTCAACTTCCTCCCCTCTGGAAAGTAGGACAACTGGGACGGTCTTCACTAAAGATGTCCTCTTAGCAAATTTCAGTCAACTACCATCCACACCTTGATAAACTAGCCCCAAACACTCTGAGATAAGGAGCGGGGACAGGAGATGAGCACTAATGGCATAGAATCCAGAGCAGATCCAACTGACTACAACACAGAGCGTTCCTATAACCCCGTCACAGTGAAACCTTCACCAGCACTGGGTGCATCTTACTGTCATTCACACCCACGCTGCATAGGCATAAACCACCACCAGAATCAGGTGTAAGTGACACAAGGCAGTGGAAAATCAGGCTTATCCATGTCTGCAATTTGCCAAGCCAGCTGTTCCAGAACTCACTATCTCTACTTCATGGAAGAGATTTACTCTATCCAGGGCAGAGTGAGCTGCTGGTGGCAGGGGCATAAGGCAACCTTGTCAGAGCTGGGGAGAGAAGACCTTTCAGGATGTCTGCTAGCAACTGAAGCCCAAACCCCACCCGTGAAATCCATGACTGAGAGAAGTCCAGTGACAAGTCCCAAGATCATTGCCCTTGAACATGGCAACTGACCAGCCCGCTAGAACAAAGCAGTCCAGCCTCTGCTCCAGAATCCTTCTCTTGGTGCAAACCATCTTTTCAGCTTCCTGCCTTGAACTGTCCCTTTAAAAGACCCATTATTGAGAAAGAGGTGGCAGCTCAGTGATACCTGGTCTCTACCAATACTCTAGCCCCCTCCCAATTTAGACTCAAAAACAGAATAAGGTACGTACAGAAGCAGGTCAGATAGGAGACATCCAAAAGCTGAAAATCTCCCAGGATTGTTGGATCTGTTGCTAACAGACACCATTGACCATGAAGCCCCAAGGGCTCACCTACAGGGATGAGTGGAGTTATGGTAAGCTGGCTTCACTCATTCTTCTCAGATAAAGCCCAAAGAATTGAGAGAGGCATCCACAGCAAGCCCGCCGGGTTCCTAGCCCTACTGTCACTAGGAGACACTAAGGGCTTTGATGGTGGATCACCTCTGTCTACTATGGTATTCTTACAGCTTCCTCGGAAGCATCTGGCATGGGTCACTGCTAGAGATGGGACTTTGGACAAGATGGACCTTGGGTCTGTTCCAGAATGGCAATGCCTCTGTTCCTACACAGATGTCGCTGGCTCTCCGTTTCATTTCCATCAAATGCCAACAATGCCCCAATGGAGATGCCCAGTGCCCGAGGAGACATGGGTTAAAAGCACCCAAATCAAGTCTAAGGGACATTGCCCCTTTAAAAGTCACACTGCCATCTGAAAGCAGTTCACCTCCATGGTTTCATGTTGTATTTAATACCACCTGGGAGAGGTTGGGGAATAATTTTTTCTCTTCTAGTCCTGTCTTACCGTGTGCCTTCGCCAACACTGTGTGTCCAGTCAGTTTCACCCTAGTGTCTGTGCAGCTAGCCTGGATCCCTGTTTGCCTGTGGGAGCATTTCACACAGCAACATGGGAGAGAACCCACTTGAATTCAGTACAGAAAAAGAGGGTGGAAAAAGCCACCAAAACTGGTAAGAAAATTCAGGGCCAGATGGAGCCCCCAGACCACTGCTCTCACTGCGGAGAGGGGCTGTATTCTCCCGAGGCTCTAGTCAGCAGGAAGGGGGCAGGATGAGGACATGACAGGACACCCCAGTGCAGAAACCACTGAAGCAGTGTGCCCCCCAGAGAAACGCCCCCCCCAGGGAAAGTGTACCCCCCGGCTCTAAGACACCCCCCCCGGACAGTGTGCCCTCCCCCCAACAGAAAGCCCCCCACAGCAGTGTGCGCCCCGACAGGAGGGGCCCGCTCAGAGATCCCTGGAGCACTGAGCCCGCCCCACCAAGAGAAAGGGTCCCCCAGGACAGTCTGCCCCCCCGGTTAAGAGGGGGCCCTGACTCAGAGACGCTCAGAGCAGCGTGCCCCCCGAGAGAAAAGGCCCAGCGGGGCAGTCTGCCCCCCCAATAAGAGGGGGCCCCCGGCTCAGTGCCGCCCACCCGAGAGAAGAGGGACCCCGGTCGCGATCACTCACCGGCTCCAGGAGATGCGGCGGACGCAAGAGCCAGCTGAGCAGCTCCCCGCCTGACTCCGCTTCGCCGCAGCGCCGGCCGGCCGGTCGAGCCCCGCCTCCGGCCCCAGCCCCGCCCCCTCCGCCTCTAGCCACGCCCCCGTCTGACTACACGATCGGCTTACACCGCGCCCTGCTCCCCTAAGCCCCGCCCCCTGCATCTTAACAGCGCATAGCCCCACCCCTATCCCACCCTCCCTGCCTTCTAGGTCGAATAGCCCCTTTCTATACTACCCCCCCTCCTTGAAACCACAGGGCCCTGCAGCACTGGGGGATAGCTCCCTTCCAGCCTACAAGCCCCAGCCTGAGGACTTGTCCCAACTGCACCTCAGTCAGGGAAGGGCAGGCCCTGTTCCACTCCTGTTAACAAGCCTTATGTCCCATGTAGCCATCCCCTTTGTGACCCTCCATTCCTCTCTCCAGGGGCAGGGTGATGGACTGTGGACCCAACCTGTTGGTGATTTTTTTAAATTCATATTTAAAAACGCAGACAGTGTCTCCTGATTTCTCAGTCCCCCACCCCCCCACACTTCCCTACCAGCTAGTAAGCTGGGGCTGTGGGGGATGGCAGCCCCACGGAGAGGGGCAGGCAAAGTCCAGGGCCCGCAAAGTCCAGAGGAGGAGTGGTGCCCTACTTCCCCTTTGCAAGGGCCAGTGTGGGGGACCAAGAGCTCCACCAGAAGTCTAAGTGAGAGCTTGAGTTTTGCCCCTCCGCAGGAGGGGACAGCAAAAGAAGCAAAGACCCTATCTGTTCCCTTCCAAGGGAAGGAAGCATGAAGGCCAGAGGTGACCAATGGCCCATACAGTCTCCACCACACCCAGGGCAGATGAGAGCCATTGAGGGGGCTGATAAGGAGGGTGTTTCCCCTCTCTGTACTGCACTCTTCACCCGCTAAAGGGAAGCCTGGCTAAATGTGCAGCCTGCTGGGTCATTTCAATCCTCCTCCCAGTGCATGTGGCATGACCCCAGGAAGGGGAGCACCACCAGCTGCACAGCAGCATATTAGCTTTTTAGGGATGGAAGATCAGGCCATCAGCCACTGGTAAAATTCTCATGTCTGGGCCTAGATTGATGGGTCTGGCCTGAGCCCTTCCCCAAGTATGATACCCCAGGCTGACATGCTTGCAGGCTCCTCTCCAAGGGTCTGTCAGGGTTGAAATGTAATTTGCAAACACCCAGACACGCCCTTTCCCCGCACATTCATATTCATCCACAATATGTAACATAAATACCCCAACCAATCCCCTAGTTCTAATGTGCCATGTTTTGCTAGGGGACCAAGTAACAAGGGATACTGAATTCCCAGGAACTAGCTGTCTATTTTGGGTACTTAGCTGGCCTCCATTACCGGTAATATCTGAGCACTTCACAAACTTTAATGCATTAAAGTGTGTATTAATGTGTGGCAGGGAAGTACTGTTATTCCCATTGTTGGATGCAGTGTTGTTGTAGCCGTGTCAGTCCCGGGATATTAAAAAGACAAGGAAAACCTCTTACTGGATCATTATTATGAGAATAATAGAGACAAGGTGGGTGAAGTAATATCTTGTATTGGATCAACTTCAGTTGGTGAGAGAGATAAACTGTTGAGCTACACAGAGCTCTGTTTCAGGAAGAGGATCTTGTCTCTCTCACCAACAGAAGCTGGTCCAATAAAATATATTACTTCACACACCTTGTCTTTCTATTATTCCCATTATACAGCTGGGAAACACAGGGAGGCTAAATTACTTACCCAAGGTCACACAAAATCTGTGGCAGAGCAGAGAACTGAATTCAAGTCTCTCAAATTCTAGGTTAGTGCCCTAACCATCGGGCCATACTGCTTCTCTAAGCATGGCACCTCCTTCTTTCCCCAGCTCTGCTAATAGTTCCTGTTGAGTCTCTCTCTTCTTTGAAGGTAACAACATATTAGACAATCACAAAAAAAACATGCTGAGAAACAGGGGCAGAAAGAGAAATAAATGGAACACAGTGGTATATAGAGAAAGTATGGTCATTCCCCCTCCCCTTTTTACCTTATACATATCAGGATTGTCAAGTCTTCCGTTCCCTAGTTCTGCTAGAGGACTTCTTGGAGTCTCAGAGATGTGCTCCCACACTTCAGCTGGGGTGGGGCAGAGGTGTTGAATCAACTATAGCCTTTCTCCAAAATGGCCATTGGACACTGGTGTGAACAAAACCATACAACAGGATTTTAACAGTATGACTAAAATATGCCTTCCCCTCTCAGTTGCTCAGACTTCAGCCTTTTGTCTACTTTCACTAGTTCCCACTTGCCAGAGTATTCCAGGGTAGACAAGACCTGAATTTCATATGTAAGAAAAACAGCAACACCAACCTGTCACAGCTTATTATTGTTATCTATTATTTGTATTACCGTAGCACTGAGGAGCCCTTGTCATGGACCAGGACTCCACTGTGTAGACACCTACCACAAGGGGATCCTGAACCTGAGAATGGTTCGGTACCACTGTAATATAAAATAAAATAGTAATAATGGCACAGTCCTAGGGCAAAAATTGTCAAAGCGCCTAAAACACTTAGAAGCGTAAAAAAAAGTGCATTTGCAAAAGTGACTTAGACAGGTAGGACCATAAGTCTTTCTTGAAGTCAGTGGGGCTCAGGCTATTTGGTCTTTTTGAAAATGTTATCCCTAACCTTTTTTATCTTTGCCCGTCACCTTTAAAATACAAGTTTTAATAAGTTGCTCACCACAAGGTGGCACCGTTTCTTTGATCTTAACACTAAAGCTCCCAGCATTGGACTCAATCCTAAAACAAATAGCAGGGATCATGTACTATCAGCTTAAACTGTGTCTATCAGCCGGGAGCTCAAGGGCCGGGCAGGACGGTCCCGTGGGCCGGATGTGGCCCGCGGGCCATAGTTTGCCCACCTCTGCCTTATTTTCTGATGCTTACAAACTGATTGTTTGATTATTTGTTCCATTATCTTTCCAAATACCAAAGTGAAGCTGACTGGTCTATAATTCCTTGAGTTGTCCTTATTGTCCTTTTTATAGATAGGTATTATATTTGCCCTTTTCCAGTCTTCTGGGATTTCGCCTGTCCTCCACAAGTTCTCAAAGATAATTGCTAATGGCTCAGAGACCTCTTCTGCCAGTTCCTTAAGTATTCTAGGATGTATTTCATCAGGCTCTGCCAACTTGAAGACATCTAACTTCCTAAGGGCTTGTCTACACTTGAAATGCTTCACTGATGGGAGGGGTTCTCCTGTGGGCATATAATCCACCTCCTACAGGTTCATCAACAAAACAATGGAGGCGTACACAGTGCAATGCACCTTCTGCCAACAAAACTCTCTTGCTTTGCTGACAAAATAAAATCACCTCGACAAGAGGCGTAGAGCTTTTTGCAGCAAAGTTATATCAACAAAGTGTCAGTGTAGACACTGCACTTGGTTATGTCGCTGTAAATGGTCTCCATGAGATGTCCCACAATGTCCATCCTGACCGGTCTGGTCAGCACTTTGAACTCCGGTGCCCTGCACCCAGTACACAGGCATCCGTCCCTTTAAAGGCCTGGTAATTTTTGAAATTCCACTTCCTATTTGCTTGGCGTAAATAGCTCACATCGCCTCTTTCCTGCTGACCATGGAGGCTCCACGCGGCAAACGCTCTCCCGCTTGGAGCACACCTGAGTTGTTGGATTTGCTGGCACTGTGGGGAGAGAAGGCTGTGCAGTGCCTGTTCCGCTCCTGCCTTAGGAACTTTGGTACCTACCTGCAGATTTCTCATGGCATGTTGGAGAAGGGCTAGAAATGGGACACCCATCAGTGCCATGCAAAGCTAAAGGAGCTGAGGCAGGCTTACTAGGAGGCAAGGGAGTCAAACTGTCACTCTGATGCTGCACCAAAGACCTGCTGCTTCTATTAGGAGCTGGAGGCCGTCCCTGGCAGCGGACCTCACCTCTACCACCAAGAGCCCCGTGGATACTTCAGCGGGGCTGGAGACAGCGGACTCAACCCAGAGGACGAAGTCGTGGACAAGAGGGTGATTTGGAGGAGGATGTGGAGCACACAGCAGAGTCGTCCAGTGATGCAGCAAGACAGGACCTCTTTTCCACTTCGGAAGGGTCTAGCCAATCCCAGCAGTGCATCTCTGGCACGCATGATGCAGGAGAGCAGAGCTCTGGTAAGTGATCTTTTTGAGTTGCTGCTGCTCGGTTATATGAGGTAGAGCTGTCCTTTGCTCTGTATATTCTAGACATGGGTGAAGGGATAGAAATGTACAAGACCTAGGTTCCCTTTAAGGTACGCGCCTGCGTGACCACAAAAGAGGCCAGCAAGGGCCATGCACTTAATTAGCAGAGCCACACAGGCGTACACTCAGGGATGTGGCCACAGGTGGGCCTGGAAGATGGCAGTGGGGTGAGATGAAGAATAGGGGGTAGGTGGAGGCAATGGGGGGTGGTGATTGGGGACTTGGGGCGTGCGGGGCTGCAGCAATTCCCTCAGCCCCAGGGCTGCAGCAGGGTGAGACACCTCTCCCCTCTGAGTCCCGGGGCTGCGGAGGGGCGAGACACCTCCCCCCTTACCCGCCCAATTCCAGGGCTGCAGCAGGGAGAGATGCCTCTCTCTCCCAGGTCAGGGGCTGTGGTGGGGAGAGATGCCTCTCCCCACTCTTTCTGCAGTAGAACCACTCCGGTTTAGCTGGGTTATTCAGAAGGGTAACAGGATTTGGTGCTTTGACATGTTCACACAGGTGGCCATTGCAGGAGGCTAGCCTACGGCCCTTCCCCTTGTGCCCAAGGCCCCATCCCTCCCTTTCTGCCCTCCCCCACAGGAGCCCAGAGCACCCCCACCATGGCCCCCGGCCCCAGCACTGGGCAGCCAGGGGGCGAGACCCCAGCCCCTGGGTGTGCCAGGCAGCAGTGCTCCCAGCCCCAATGCTCCGGGCAGCACGGCCCCAGCACCAGCCGCCCTCCCTCCCTGCAGGAGGCAAGCCAGCCAAGGCAGAGCACTTTGGGAACACAGGAGGTGGCCTGGCCTGGGGGTGGAGCATGGGCAGGGCCATGCTAGGCTGTTTGGGAAGGCACAGCCTACCCTTGCCAACGATACCCGCCACCCATGCATGTTCAATATATCTAGATGCATAGGAAAAGATGTTGTCCTATTCAATTACTGACAAAGCCATGATCTGATTCCCTAGCAGAAAGTGTTATAATATAATCTTGCAAATTAGAAAACTCAGGCTTTTACAATCCACATGCTCAATGGCAGTTATCTGCATAGCTCTTGTAACACAAAATGATACAAGGCCCAGTATTGTTTTTTAGCAAAAAGTGATACATAATACATAGATTAGTGAGAATGAATACCTAGCAGGGTCACCTTCAGATGCAACTTCTGCAGCTTGTTAGTAGAAGGGTACAGAAAGCTGCTTAAGTATAACCAGCAATTTAGGTTTTTTGTTTGTACTGGTGGCACACATCCGCACATTACCTCGATATTGGTGCTGCAAATAACACAGGGATGGAAAAAAATTAGAGGGAACATTGTACAAGACTAGCTGTATTTGCGTGTGCTTCGCATTCCCCTGTGAATCTAAGCAATGCGGTGGAACAGTGTGTTAATGCACACCGAGATTTCAATAGAATCCTCCAGAGAGCTCTAACACAAACTTTCCTGGAGGTACTCACCAATCGTCTGTCAATCGTTCCTTGGCAGAGCTGCTCTGTCCCTTCCCCCATTGTAGGAAATTTCCTGTGCCAATTGGCAATCACTGGTGCAGGGACCAAAGCGGCACACAGGCGAGCATCATAGGGACCAGGTCTGCAGCCACATGCCTGCAGGAGATGCACCCTTGCCTACCCTCAAGAGTGAGATATCAGCATCAATGACCCCTGCCTGTGGAAAATGGTGGCAACATTTACAATATTGTCCCTAGTTGCTTGCAGTGATTCCCTTAAAGAAAAAAAACCTAGATCCTTTGCCCCACCCAGGGCCGGCTCCAGGCACCAGCTTGCCAAGCAGGTGCTTGGGGCGGCCACTCTGGAGAGGGGCGGCACGTCCAGCTATTCGGCAGCAATGCGGCGGACGGTCACTCCCACTCCCTCACTCCCACTTGGAGCGAAGGACCTTCCGCCGAATTGCCGCCGCAGATCACGATCGCGGCTTTTTTTTTTTTTCCCCGCTTGGGGCGGCAAAAACCCTGGGGCCAGC
Source organism: Trachemys scripta elegans (assembly GCF_013100865.1). Taxonomy (NCBI): domain Eukaryota; kingdom Metazoa; phylum Chordata; order Testudines; family Emydidae; genus Trachemys; species Trachemys scripta. The sequence continues at coordinate 130,965,950 of NC_048301.1, read as the reverse complement.
CCTGGCCCCACCTTGAGCATGCCCCTGGACCAAACTCACCATGTTTAGGGTGTTCGCCGAGCTGCGTGCTTGCCAAGGGACAATGAAAAACTGATTTGTATGTAAAAAGAGGTGTATTTTATTATAACGATTTGATGCTGTGCGTAAACTAACAATCATGGTTCGATGTAATGTTTCTTGTGCTTCTGCAGATATGGCCTTCAGGGGAACCCCCTACGCACCGGGGGAGCGCCTCCACCAGATGAGGAAGCGACCAAGGACATGCATAGAGAGGCCAGCTTTCCATCCCACTCTATTTCAGGCACTTGCTGCCACCTCCTCCCTCATGCTAGGGGGCTCTGTGTCCCCCCCCCCAGACCTTCCCCCATACTAGGGGCTNTCCCCCCCCCCAGACCTTCCCCCATGCCAGGGGCTCCGTATCCCCCCCCCCCGACCTTCCCCCATGCCAGGGGCTCTGTGCCCCCGACCTGCCCCCATGCCAGGGGCTCTGGGTGCACTCCCATGCCCCCCAGCCCCCCCATTCCTCCCAGCACAATACAGTGGCCCTGTCTCTTTTATTGGGGGGGGGGAGCAGGGGCCGGGCCGCACAGGGGGGCGGGGGGCGATGACGTGGCAGGGCGGGGGGGGGCGTTGCTAAGCGCAGCCGGGCCGAACAATCGGAGTCTCGGATCAGCAGGAAAGGAAAGGAGCCAGCCACGCCCCCAGGGCGGCTTGATGACGTCAGAGCGCGCGGGTGGATGGCGTCTTCCTCGCGCCCCGAGCGGTTGGCGCTCTCGCGAGATGGGGGCCGGGCCGGGGTGAGCCGCGGAGCCGGACGCAGGGAGGTGGGGTGCGCGCGGCCCCGCTCCCCGCCTGCCCAGGACATGGCCCCGAGGAGCCGCCCCGCAGCGACCCCCGCGCCGCGCGCCGCCGACATGCGCAGGAGAGGGGCCCGCAAGCGCCTCAAGTTCCGGGCCGATGACGTCTGCTCCGAGCGGGGTGAGGGCCCCGGGTCATCCCCCCTCCCCCGCCGCCCGGACGTGGCGGTGACAGCCGCCCTTCTGGCCCTCCCCGAGTCACCCCTCCGTGCCCTGTCCCGGCTGGGGCGCCCGGCTCCCGACTCACTCACCCCCCCGTCCCGTGGTGGGGGCGCCCCGGCACCCGACTCGCCGCCCCCCTTCCCCTGTCCCGAGGTGGGGGCGCAGCCTCTTGGTCACCCCAGTGTGGGTGGCGCCCACAGTCCCTGGGTCCCTGACCCAGCAGGGGGTGCGCACAGTCACTGGGTCAAACCCCCTCTCTCGCTACCACTTTCAGACCTCTTTCCTCGGGTGGTGTTAGAAGCCCCTTCTCTGTAGATCCCTCACCCCAGTTGCTAGGCAGCCCCCTCCCATTCCCTGACACCTCTCCTTTCTCTCGTCCTGCTAGTGACGGTGGCGGATTATGCCAACTCTGACCCTGCCATCGTCAAATCCGGACGCATGAAAAAAGCTGTGGCCAACGCGGTGCAGCAGGAAGGTGAGTCTGTCCAGAGATCCTGCCACCTGGGCTGTGCACTGCCCCCTCCTCTGGCTCCCCTGGTTAGTCAAATGCCTGCACCTTGCAGGTTGTGGGGGTGATACCTGCAGCCCTCTGAAAATCTGGATACTTATTTTGGTGCCTAGATGGGAGCTGAGCTTCTTTGGAAAATCTGGTCCTGAGTATTGTATTATTTGTGTTGCAGTAAAACCTAGGAGCGCCAGTCATGGATCAGGCCCCCTTGTGCGGGGTGCTGTACAAACAGAACAAAAAGACAGAGCCTGCCCCACACAGCTGGCAATGTCTACACGGAAGCTCTACAGCTGTGTCACTGCAGCATAACTACCACCTATGCCAAAGGGTGAGGTTCTGTCTGCACAGGTAATCCACCTCCCTGAGAGGCAGTAGCTTTGTCAACGGAAACATTCTTCTATTGACACAGCATTGTCTATACTGGGGTTAGGTTGGCTTAACTACGCTGCCCAGGGATGTGGGTTTTTCATACACCTGAGCAGTGTAGTTAAGCCAACTTAATTTTCTAGTGTAGACCAGGCCTAAGTAACTTATCCAAGAGGTTGCACAGGAAATCTGCGACAGAGTTGGAAATAAAACCTAGATCTACAGATTCCTTAGACAGGAAGGAGTGTCTGGTGTTGCAAGACCTCTACTTCTCCCTTGACTGAAGCTGAGAATATTGTATTAAGAAATTTGCCAGTTTACATCAAATTTTATACAGCTTTCCTAGTGAAAAATCCTGGGTGGGGTGAGGGTGTTTAAGCTAATGCTGCTGAAATTCCTTTCCCAGGTTACAGGCGGTGTCTTACTTTTTTGAGGGTGTCTCTGATGTCTTTTTGATTGCTGAATCTGTCTGTCTAGCTAGCAGTTTCTCAAAGGGCTGTTGCAATCAATAGTCTATGCTGCCAACATCTGCTCTTTGTTTTCATTGCCATGAGTAGCTGAAAACCTATTTGAGTCAACCTCCCATTTTTAAATATAAATGGTCACATATGTAGAATGACCGACAATTTATTGACATTAATAACAAAAACTAAGGACTTGTCCACCTGGGGAAATTTACCAATATAATTATACCATTATAGTTATACACTTCCAATGTAACATAAGCTAAATCACAACAATGCACTTTTATTCTGTAATACGTGTCCACACAGGGAGCTATTCTGATACAGTAATGCTGAAAAAATTTCCCCATGCAGACAAGCCCTAAGAGACAAGGAGCAGATATCAAAATAAAGAAATGCAGGAACATTACAACATACAGACTCTAGACAGGAAAATGTGAAAGCTGACAGCACAGGGATGCATTAAATGGAAACTTCCACTCTTAAAAAAGAGCTCCATGTAGTTCATGTGGGCTAGACTCCCCTCTGAGTCCCTAGCAATCACATTTATCTTATTTATATATAGCTTTTTTTTCCCTGCTCTCTTTTCCCTCTCCCTGTTGCTGTGAAAGATCCACACATAGTCAGAATCAATTCCCTCTCTACAAAAGAAACCATGGCACTGGCTGCATCCAAAGTGCTGTCAAATGTACAAAATAAACTGAAAAAAAAAAGCTATTTTTTTTCAGTTAGAGTAACTTTATGTGCTACAAATACCTCTACATACAAACATTTCAGAAAACAATGTGACTACTTTTTTAAAGTTATTGACATCCTACTAAATAGACTGCAAGGTGAACCTTTTTACACCTGTCATAATTTTATGGTACCTGTAAGGAACAAGCACTCAGGTTTCAAGCCTCTAGTCTTCACCTGTCTCTGGACTGGGACCCAAATCCCTCTCCTTCTGACCGGGGGCTAGGCTGCAATCACTGTGCACTTATTGGGTATTTGTACACAGCTCATAGAAGTGAGCCTCACAGCCTGGGTCAACAGACTTGGGCTAGAGGTGAGCTCACGCTCTATAAATAGCTGTGCGGACCGTGCTTTGAAGGTGAGGCTTGGGGCAGGTTGGTTAGTTTGTAGAGGAGTTGTAGTAACCTTCTTCCCATGAAGTTGAATGCAATCCCTGGTCCACAATGGTAGATAGAACATTCATAAATTTAATATAATATGGTCTTCAGATACTGCATGTGGTTGCAATGTCTGTCACAACCACTGTCTAAACAGCAGAGGAAGTAAACTCAAATGTATATCTGGTAATTTGTTCTTCCAACTGGTCCCTTTTTATATTTGAGATACTCTCCCATTTCCATCCCAAGTGATCCCTTCCAAAAACTCCCTCTTTGAGTGACAGCTCCCCAGGCACGATCTGTCTCACATGCACATCTTTTGTGCTCTAAGACAGCACAATCTCCTCTCTCTGTCTCCCCTTCCTGTTAGGATTTAAACAGCATCCCTTACTTGGATCCTGGCGGATTACTCTGACAGTTCCATATCATCTTCCTTTAGTGACAGTACATCCTGTCTGTTGTCATACAGGAAAATAGAACATGAATTCAGGCCTTGTAGAGATGAGGCATGGTCCTTGCAAAACTGAAAATGGCAGAAAGAGGTCCACAGGGCAAGAAAGTCTGTCATATGCAGAAGATCAGTTAGATCTGTCAGAGGAGCAGGTGGATTCATTCATAACTCCCCATCACTCTAGTTATGCCATTGGGATTGTTACCAAGCATCCACTTTTATGACGTCAGAAGAAATATCCTTTCTTGTATATTAGCAAAGACTGCTCATGTAGATGCCTCTCAAATAACTGCAGCCAGCCCTCGTAGACCCTAACCAGCTCATGCTACTTCTCATAGTGTACTTAGTATGTGTGTGTAATCTATTTCTTCTGGTTCTAGTAAAATCCCTCTGTGGTTTGGAAGCCTCACGTGTTCCTGCTGAGGAAGTGCTCTCAGTGACTGGAGAATCCTGTGACAGTAGCGATGAAATGGATGCTAAGGAAAGCACCAACGAGAGAACTGCCTCTAGAAAAAAGAAAAGCAAGAGGCACAAAGGTATGACTCCTTCACTCACCCAGTCAGCTCTGCAGAGTCCTTGCTGGGATCGTCTTCTGCGACTGCTGTTTACAGATCAGCAATGTGTCTCTTCAAAGAGTTCAGTGAAGTGTGTTTGTGCATGCACTTGTGTGCACAAACGCTTAACCAAAGGAATGCTAGGTAGGAGACATGGTTCAGCTCCCTTTTCTTACTGAAGGTGGATTGTTGCAATTGATTGAATCATGCCTAATTGGTTGATTTCGACCACGTATGTGCTGCAGATAAAAACTTTCCTGAAACACTATATAAAATCCTATGGTTATGCCACATGAAAGGAGACCTGCAAAGAGAGAAACTTTGTGCCTTATTTATTATTTTGATGTGTCAGGAGAGCACTCTTCTCCCCCCCCCCCCCCAAAAAGAAAAATAAAGGGTGGCGATTGCTGAATTGTTTGTATAAAGTATCAGGTATTACCTGTTCTTGTGGGAGGATTCCTTGAATGACTAGAGAACAGGAGTGAGAGCTCTGAAAGCTGGTATAGGGTGTTGTATCTTTCACGCAGCGCTTATCTTCCAGTTGTTTGTTAAGAATGTGAGTTAAATAGTCTGTTAACAAAAACAGACTTAAACAGTTGGGCTAAAAATTGCTGCCCTTGTCACTTGCACAGATTCCATTCTCGTGCCTCTTGGGATGTTCTCCTAGCTCTGAGAATTATTCCAGCAAAACAAGAAGCCCAGACTATGTACTGCTAATGTAAAAAGCAAGCCAAAACCACTTTTTCCTTGGTGGAAGAGTTGGGTGCTTTTATATTATGAAGCACAAGCCCAATTTCTTCCCTTTTTGGATATCACCTGTCATCCTGCAAACATGAAAGCGTTCAAGAAATGCAAAAGATAGGGATTCCATTAACATCATTAACTCTGCAACTTTTGCTGTTGTTACTTATTTAGCAGTTTAAGCAATAATTGAAAATCTATAAATGGGCATTGTGGGGAGATTAATGTTCATATTAAGAACATAAGAATGGCCGTACTGGGTCAGATCAAAGGTCCATGTAGCCCAGTATCCTGTCTTCTGACTGTGGCCAATGCCAGGTGTCCCAGAGGGAATGAACAAAACAGGTAGTTATCAAGGGATCCATTTCCTGTCGCTCATTCCCAACTTCTGGCAAACAGAGGCTAGGGACACCATCCTTGCAAGCGCAGTTATACCCAGAAAAGTGACTGTAAACTGACACAACCTTCTAGCAGGCTAGCCGCAGTGTGTATTGGAATTAGTCGTGTTGATTTGCCGCTACAGTTAAAATGTAACTTTTTTTTTTAGTTGCTGTTAGCCTTACAGAATTAACACTGCTCAGGCTCATTCATCTTCAGCACAGCTATCAACTAAGTTTGATTATCAGGTCCAGCCTCATTGTCTTCAAATTACGATTTCAATTACATCTGTGAAATCCCATGGAATACACAGAATTGCATGTCTGTAACTGAGAGCAGCATTTGCTCTGCATAATCCTTATTGCTGGCAACAATTATGGAATATCAGGGTTGGAAGGGACCTCAGGAGGTCATCTAATCCACCCCCCTGTTCAAGGCAGGGCCAATCCCCAGTTAGATTTTTGCCCCAGATCCCTAAATGGCCCCCTCAAGGATTGAACTCACAGCCCTGGGTTTAGCAGGCCAATGCATGAGCCTGAAAGAACACAACTTGAGTCTCAGATTCGAGCCTGAGTTTGTGAGGCTAGCAGTTCATTAAAGATGAACTGCTAGCCTCACTATTTCACTAGGAGGGTGGTGAAGCACTGGAATGCATTACCTAGGGAGGTGGTGGAGTCTCCTTCCTTGGAGATTTTTACGGCCCGGCTTGACAAAGCCCTGGCTGGGATGATTTAGTTGGGAATTGGTCCTGCTTTGAGCAGGGGGTTGGACTAGATGACCTCTTGAGGTCCCTTCCAACCCTGATATTCTATGAGATGTTAGGGTGTCTTTTTGTGGGGTCAACTGAGCAAATTTGTAGCAAAGGACCCAGAGTTGTGTTTTTTAGTCACTTCTGAATAAAGCTGTGTTTCAGCAATTCTATTTTGTGCAGCTCAGTAGGATGTAAGTTGCACCACAGTGCAGATAAGCTATATAGCTGCTATCAGGGTGGGTTTGATTTAAATCACTAGACAGGAAGACTCAATTTAATCATGGATTTCTAAATAAAAGTACATTCTTATTGGTTGTTATAACCTTAATACATATTCTTCACAACTCAGAGATAGATGAGACCTAAACTGGGTTTCTCTTACGGCCTGCTGCCATTATAGGTTTTCCTTTCTAGTGAGAGAATGGCATGGCTCTCAAATCAATAGAGGCTACACTCAGAGAGACCTCAAGACTTCAGGAATATGCTGCTCAAACAGTTTCACTTTTGTTTCTACTGCCTGTCCCTCCCTTCTCACATATATCGCCAGACTTCTTCTCCTTGTCCAGATCTATTCTTCCCCCAACAATCTTCTATTTATTGAACTTTTTGAAACTTTGCACTTTGAGAGAGAGGTAAGGGATTGACTCTGTGCACACAAATTTGCAGAGGGACAATAGGGTTGAGGTCTGTTATTTCTAACCTCTATATATTATATTATTTATTTAAAAACACTTTTTCTGTTAACAAGCATGTTATCTCTGGAGACACAAATCCCCAGTTTGAGAACTGCAAAACTAAGCATCTCTGATGGTATCTTCTAGACTGAGCACTGAGTCCCATTGGGTAGATATAAAGGTAACCTAAATAATCTATACAGAAGCCCCTGGAACCCCATAAAACTGGGTCCCTAATCCATGAACTATTGGAACTCATTTACAAAACTTTTCTTAAACATTACATGAATATATTGTCTCATACTATAGAATTAGAATTTATAATCCCTATTCCATGATGAGATATCTTTGAGCTATAATGTATCTTAATTAAAACTATCTTTAGATAGGTTTTTTCCTCAAAAAGCATTTTATCAAAAAAATCTGATTTAAATAAAGAAAATCCAATTTTTATTTATTTTAAATCATTGATTTTTATCCACCCTGGTTGCAATGCTGTGGATACAGGATTATGAAGCTTCACAGTGCAATGGTTAATATCCTAGCTGAAATTCAAACAGAATTTAATTGCATGTAGTTGAGAGGAAAACTGTAAGTTTTTATAAAGTAACTTTTAGTTAATTTTAAAGAAATTGACTTATGTGGTCCTTTCCATCTGAGAATCTCAAAGCATTTTACAAATAATAATGAATTTAGCTTCACAGCAGTCCTGTAAGATAAGAAACAGTTCCCCATTTTAGAGATGACAAAATTGAGGCCGAGAGAGTTTCCAGGAGAAGAAGCCTGGCACAATGGTCAGGGCAATACTCCAGGACTTGGGTGACGTGCGTTTAGTTTTTTGCTCTGCCTCAGACTTTCTGTGTGACCTTGGGCAAGTCACTTTTTAGTTTCTCTCTCTGTCTGTACAATGGGTAAGGCTGTAAAAAAATATATACATATATCCTGGGCTGTGATCTTGTTGCAGAAACCACAACTTTTAACACAGTTTTTTAGAGTAGCTGCAAATTTGAGTGGCATCGCTAACCCATGCGCCAGGTCACATCATCATTCAAATTTGGTCCAGCCACTCCTCCATCATGCTTGCCTTTGGGAGCCAAGTGGGACAACCAGTGTATCTTATATGTTGCTGCTTTGGAAGGTAGGCTGCATGCCTTGGAAAAATGTGCTGGCAATATTCCAGATAGGTAACTGCAACTTTAACAAAGTGTGGCAGCAACTTTTGAACCAAAAAATGCAAACAGCTTTCCACAGCCTTAACAATGGGAATAGGTGCACCTCCCTGCGTCACCAGGGGTGAGTGAGGATAAATATCTTAAAGATTGTGGGGCGCTCAGTATTTTAGCCTACAGAGGACCTGAATTTCCAAGGTAAACAAAGCAGTTTTTTACAATGCTCCTTTACCGTCATAAAGAAGAAAAAACATGCCGAAGCCCAAAGTGACATAAGTCAATAGAAGAGCCAAGATCGCCTGGACTTTCAGACATGAGTTTTAATCTCAAGACTATCATTCCTCCCCAACTTCTATCCCTCCTTGAGGAGTAGCTACAGATTAGGTTTGAAATCTTTGGGCCCCATACAGCCCCCAACCTAACAGGGCGTGCATTACATCCAGGGTGGATTGATCTACATCGTGATTTAAATCAGCGGGTGGGAGAAGCCTTGATGGATGGATGTTTGTTTTAAATCATTGCTTTTAATCATGTTTTGCATTTGTACTTTTTAGTTCTTTTCCTAAAGAAAGGTTCATGCTTACTAGTTGATAGACATTAAAACAAGTTCATTTGCAACTAAATATAGCCTTTACACTAAATTTGGTGCTTCTTTTTGCTAACTGGGAAGATGCACTATATCTATACACATTTATTTTAACAAATATATAGCGTAACTTACGTTTATTCTGATTCTTAATTTTTACATTTATCATGGTAGAAAATGGTGACTGATTCCTTTCTAATTTACTGGATGATGATTAAAAAGGTTATCAAAACATTTTACATTTAAAACTCATTTATTAAACAAAGGAAGTATTGTGTAGTTAATGAATTGAACAGATTTTCTGATCGCCATGTCCTTCAAGATTTTAGAGCTAGTAAATCATATCCTCTCGCACTTAGTTTTTATTCGTAGAGGGGAAGACGAAAACAAGCTTTCCAGCTTTTTCAACTTCCGAACCAGTGTCACAACTTTGAATGAATAATTGAACTGAACTAGTTGAATAAACTGAAATTAAGAAAATACTCTTTCTGGACCTGCAAAAAGGCTACTGCAGTGTCAAAAGCTGGTTTAGCCTTTGTTTGCCAGAAGCTGGGAATGAGCAAGGGGGGATGGATCACTTGAGGATTCCCTGTTCTGTTCATTCCCTCTGGGGCACCTGGCACTGGCCACTGTTGGAAGACCAGATACTGGGCTAGATGGACTTTTGGTCTGACCCAACATGGCCATTCTTATATTCTTCTTTTCTTATGTTAACAAACTTTGGTTCCAGGTGCTCAGCCAGTGACTTGACATTCTTTAAAACTTGGTAGCAAATATGTACTGCTTAATATTTTTTGTGTAAAATTTAAATAATTTTAACATATTTTAAAAAGTTTAGGCCTAAACACAGGTTGTCAATTTCAAATTTAATTTTAAATAGGATAATAAAAAAAAACCACCTATATTTAATTTAATTTTAAAAATTCTATTTGGGGATTTAAAAAAAAAAATCACTTTTTACCTACCCTTGTTACATCCAAATGAAAGTTCTCTCCCACAGTTCTCAATGCTGAGTAAGGCCTGTAGAATCTACTGAGATATCCGTGTCCCAAAAGGTATCTTAACTTTTAATACTTGAGCAGAATCCATCAGCATTGATAGTATTAGATTGTTGGAAAAATATATGTGCTTTGTGCACAGGTATTTCTAGGTGCATTTGGAATTAAACAAGTATGTGAAACTTTAGTCTAGTGGAACAGTTTTGAGAGCTCTGTGTGAGTGGAAATGGGTTGTTAATTACTAGAGAAGCCTTCTTGGAAGTGTTGGCTTTCCTGAAAGCTGTAATTGAAATGTAGATAAAACAAAGCACCTTTTAAAGGTGGGTTACACAAGAGATAATGACAGTCAAAAAGGGAAACTTTAAACTAGGCAACTCCCACCTTTTAATTTTCTCTGTATGTGTTTATGTATCTCCTTACTATATGTTCCATTCTATGCATCCGATGAAGTGGGCTGTAGCCCACGAAAGCTTATGCTCAAATAAATTTGTTAGTCTCTAAGGTGCCACAAGTACTCCTGTTCTTTTTAATGACTAATAAGTTTTTCTCTCTTTCTACATTTTGTTTATGCTGATAGTGAAATCCCAACGGTCTCTAAAGCACCAGTGGGGCCTATGGGTGGGTCTACACTTAAAAAGCTGCAGCGATGCAGCTGCGCCGCTGTAGCACTTTAGTGAAGATGCTGCCAAGCTGATGGGAGAGCTTCTCCTGTTGCCATAGGAGCTCCATGTCTGTGAGAAGTTCTCCCGTCAACATAGCGCTGTCTACACCAGGGGTTAGATTAGCATAATGGTGTCACACAGGGGTGTGGCTTTTTCATACCCCTGAACAATGTAGTTATACCCTACAGAGTGTAAAGTCTAGACCTGGCCTTAGTATGTAAAAATGGTCCATCCTCAAACACTTGTTTCCAAGTCTTTTGGGAAGGTTAGTGTTGTATGAGATTTGGTGTAACAGATACCAGCGCTCCATAATGGTGCTCTGATGATGCCTCTTATAAACAAAGCACTGACCCAAAGGCAGCGGTAGTCTTTATGGGGTAACACTATTTTGGAGTTCAGGTGCCTCTAGCCTTAAGTTTCTTCATGATGAGCTACTGTAAACGAGCGTATGGACTGAGCCCGTCTTTGGCTAATGTGGCCTCTGGGTTGTCCCACAGCCACCTCATTTACAGTGTGTGTGTGTGTTCATGGCAGGTCGTGGAATAGTGTGCAACAGAGAGGAGCCAATCAGCTCAATTTGCATGCCTTAAGGTTTATAAGGCAGGGGCTGTAACACTAATGTGTGTTTGCTATGCTTAGAAAACCCTGATGAGGCTGTTGGAGAGGATTATCCCATTGACATCTGGCTGTTGCTGGCCTCCTACATACGTCCAGAAGATACAGTGAAGTTTTCTCTGATTTGCAAAAAAGCCTGGACTGTCACTTGCACTGCTGCCTTTTGGACCAGACTCTACAGAAGGTGCGACCACAAAGAGTTTGTAAACATACGCTTCAGTATTTGTGGGTGTCCATCAGTGTCGGACCAGAATTTGCTACAGAGCTGTTAATAGGGATCTATCTCCTCATTGGGTCAGTCATGCTAGATGTTGGGACATGGTTCTTTTCTAATGAGGTTGCAGCATGTTTGCCTCTGAAATCTTTGCCATTCTATAACTGGTGGTGATTGGCATCCTGTATCCTAGTCTGGGCTGTTTCTATTAAATGTTGGTTTGGAGAACTTTAAATAGTATTTCTTAAGAGATTTGCTTCCTATCTGGTCTGTTTCACAGCCTGAAAATAACCACTATTTTGTAATCTTCCTGTATGTCTAATGTTTAAAAATGTGGTGAGCTCTAATTGTCAAGGCCTAAACACTCAAAATATGTCGTGCCCATAAGAGTACGTCTTGTGTGCAAAGCTCTCACAAAATGCTTACAGGAAAGTAATGGCATTGCCTCATTTTGAAGGATTAATTTTTGGGTGATGTTTTGCCTCTTAATCTCAGGCATTCCTTGCGGTGATCTGCCCATAAATCAACCAGGGGCAGGACTTAATGAAAATAAAGGCATTGTATCCGACTGTGCCGGGTTTTAGGAGCAACCACGAAGATGATAGAAGTGGGAGATGGTGCAGAAGAGGAGGAGGGAATAGATGGAGAGCATATAGGTGTCAGCTCACTATGCAAAAGTTCAAGCTTCTTCCTCTGGTCACATCCTTGACTCTCCTTTTTCACTGGGAAGACTGACATTTATTCCTATTATTAAACATTTATCAGACAAAATCAGCGTTCTTTTCCTATTTGTACTCTTGCCTGTTTTCTGTTTTGCTTCTCAACCTCTTTGTACTCTGTGCCACACACTAAAGATACTAGAGACCTTGCTAAGTCTCACTCACAGCCTTGGCACATCGTGATGCGAAGACCTTTTGAGACTGGCAGGCCATCTAATGCAGAAATAGTATGGCAGACTCTGAAGATGGCTGCAGACTCTGAAGATGGCTGCAGGTCTCCAGACACCAGCTATATATGGAGGGGCAATGTGACTGCCAAGAGATGTCAGTGGGTGATGTGGTATAAAAGCAGAGTTTGATCCCTTTGTTCAGTCACCTTCTTTAACACTTATTTTGTAGCTCCCTGAGATTTACCTGAAATCCAGTACAGTTATGGCTTTTCAAGGGGTGTTGGGTTTGTCCCTGTTTCCTTTAGGCACTACACTCTGGATGCATACCTGCCTCTCCGTTTACGGCCAGAATCGATGGAAAGGCTGCACTGCCTCCGTGCGTGTGTCATCCGTTCGTTATACCACATGTATGAACCTTTTGCTTCTCGTGTCTCCAGGAATCCGGCTGTTCCAGAGACTACCCCCAGCACTTTAAAGAATTCCAGCGTAAGTAGTAGTGTTTGGGGAAGTGAACTAACCTGTGTTCAGCTGGTACACTCTCTCTGCTTTTTGTTATTCCCCTTTCAGAGAAATAAATCTGATTCAGATGGACCCTAGTGAAATAAATGCACTAGATCAGTAATATACATAGGAAGAGTCTGACTTCTGAAGTTTTATCAGTTACCTGTGTTTTTGTACAGCCCCTAGCACAATGGGGTCCTGGTGTGTAGTTCCTAAGCACTCCAGTAATACAAATTAGGAAAATGTCATTTTACAGTGATGGAAGCTCAGTCACTGACACAATCCACAATTGTCCCCTTCCCTCCTGTACACAACCCAGGTTCCAAAAGGAGTTTGAGCTAGGGAGGCATTTTTGTGTACTACTTGCACTGTTGTAACTATATTATTTTGGAATGTTTCTTCTGGGTCAGTGGCAGAGGATCACAAATGCCACTGACAGCCTCTAAAAGGAGAGTCCTTTCACACCGCGCTCCTGCAGACCATCACCTTTGGTTTCTCTGAAGGGGGGAGTGTCATGAGGTGGGGAGCTAGCGTGCAAAGCAAGTGCCTGCTTTGGGGTGTGGCTGTGAAGCTGGGGAGAAATTGTCTGCTGTGTCATTGGGCAAAACCAAACTGCAGTCCTTGCTTAGAGCATTTGTGTATCTAGCCCTCTTTAGTCACTGTTTATCATTAACCCCTAGTTCTGTCTGTTTCTAGCCTGGCTTTAATTTACTATTGGCTGACACGTGGCAAGCCAGTTTGGTTTTCGGTCTCAAGGGGAGTGGTTTTGGTTGGACACTATACCATTGATACTCAGACTGAGGCTTGGGAGCCGAGCCATAGGTGGCTCTTTAATGTGTCTCTTGCAGCACATGATGTTAAAAAACTGTATCATTTAATTATTAACCAATCAGGATGCTTTTACTGTGTTATTAACCAACTTGTCGAATACCCGCAGTCATTTTACTGTGAGAGTAAATAAAACAATGAATTCCCATGACTGTGGCTTTTTGGGGTAATGTTGATGGGTGATTTGGCTCCTGAACCCCTGAGATCTGAGTATCACTGCTGTATGCAAACTACAACAAATCTATTTCTTTGCTGTGCGACATCTCTGCTGCTTCTGTCCTTCCCCATGTGAAGACACTGCTAAAGTGGCAAGTTGCCCTGAGATAAGACTGAGAACAGCGAGCAGCAACAGGTAGGTTGTGCTGCAGATCAGGATTAAGATGCATTTACAGCCTTTTGTGCACAAGTCCTCTGCACCTGTTTGCTCCCTGACCTAATAGAGAATATCACATTCAGGCAATGCCTTCCTTAAAAAGAAGGGAAAAAACCTGCAGTTCCACTAACCTCCTGTTATAGTCTCAGTCCCTCTGAATCTAACCACCTGTCAGAGCAGCCTGAACCCCATCCATCTATTGTTCTGATTAGTAGACCCCCCTCCTCCCGCAGTGGAAGGGTCAGTGTCTGGGATTCATTCACGTTCACATCATAACGGCTTTGGTGCCCACTCCTGGTGCTTCTACCATACTAATAGTTTTGTAAAGAATCCTTGCGTGTAATACTTTATTACCATTCACTTAAAAAAGGAAATTAAATGACGATAAGCCTTTGTTAGAATAACAGTAGAGGTCTGACTTCAATCCATCGAAGCATACAAATGCCCTTGTACGTCTGGACTCCAGACTCTGTCCTCTTTGTTCCATGTGCTGCAATGCCTAGGCGCAGTGGTGTACATTGAATGGAACCTTACATTTCCTCTGTGATTCCTTGCTTTCATGGGTTTTGGTTAGACCCCTAGGGGTCTGTTAACACTGATGGGAGATGCTCGTGTAAACTGTGCATGCAGCGAAGAGAGACTCAGACCCCTATATTACTGAATCCAGCTTTTCCTCTTTAATTTCCTTTCTTCTTTCCCTAGCATAGCTTGTGTGGGACACTGGAGCCGTTGTGGTGTCAGCAGAAGTGTTTGCCCTTTAAAGACACCCCCATTATTTTTGGTGGAGCAGCAGGCCATACGGTGCACGTCTGAAGGGCAGGACGGCTGACACGTGGATGACATCCTCTGCCCCTTAGGAGGTACTTACCGTTTTGTGCTTAACTACTTGCCATGATCACATGAGCTGTTAGATGAAGCTGTCTGTAAGGGCACGCGCTGGCTCTGGGTCTCTAGACATACACACACTGGCTCTGATCAAACTGGCATGCTAAAATAGAGTGGTCGTGTCATCGTGTGGCGGGAGGGACTAACCGCCCGAGTGTAACCCAGTCAGAAGTGGTAGGAAGGTACTTGCACAGCTAGCCTAAGCTCCCCCCATGGCCACTCTATTATTTTCAGCATGTTAACTTAATTCCAGCGAGTGCATGTAGGT
>NC_048301.1:130914781-130950844 GCF_013100865.1 Trachemys scripta elegans | reverse complement strand
CCCACAGAAAGGCCTCACACAGTGAGTGCTGCTCTCTTCGGCTACACTGATTTGGTCCCCGATTGCATTGGTCATCATGCTGCGAGGCTTGAGACCTGATTCTCCTTTCTCTTGCACCGCTCTGACGTGCATGTATCGCCGCTGACTTAATGGGATTACTCCTGATGTGCACCAGTGTGAGTACCCCAGGTCTCTTTTGGAACCTCCACTTTAGCAAATGTCTTCCTTCCATTTACTACAGGGGGGCTAACTCCCAGCTGACCTGTTCCTTGTGCAGTCACTTACACCGGTACACAGGTGATGTAAATTGCTACCAAATCAGAGTGACACTGTGCTACACCCACTTCACACTCGATCTGCACAGATAGAAGTGACATATGGTAGGCGAGAGTTGGGCCCTCCTGGCTAAACTACCAAAAGAACTCAGAACTCTGGGTGCAAAGAACCCCTGAAAAGCTGGTCCCAATGGTAGGTGGTAAGGCCTCAAAAATCTGTCCCTGTGGCTTTCCTCAGTGGATTGGATATATCTAGGGTGACCAGACAGCAAGTGTGAAAAATCTGGACGGGGGTGGGGGGTAATAGGAGCCTATATTAAAAAAAAAAAGACCCAAAAATCGGGACTGTCCCTATAAAATTGGGACATCTGGTCACCCTAGATATATCTTTTCAAAGTGATTCTCCATTTCTTTCCTGCCCAGATGTCTAACCTCTCCAGGCCCCTTGGAGTTGCAGCTCCTGCCAATTACTTATCCTCTGCAAATCTCGTTAGCGTGCTGTTTACCTCCAGTAATCAGGAAGACTTTAAATCAGACCCCAGTCCCTGTGGTCCCTCTCTAGATCCCTCACCCTCAGTTCCAGACTGTCACTAGTTTCCAGGCCACGTGAGAGTTCTCCTGGACAAATACGTGTGAATTAACTTTACAGGCGGGATTTCATGCCACACTGTTCAATACTCTATGGCAATCCAAGTGCATTAAATCTGCCCTCCTCCTCTGCTAAATAACCTTTTAGTATGGCCAAAATTAATTGGTGTCTAACCTTTTTTCCCAGTAGCTGTCCCCTCATCTCTATATCCAAGGCACTTGCTGTATAAATCATGCTCGCCCATTATGGAATGTAGAGGATGGACAGAACATCCTGAGAGGCACACAGGGAGCTGCTTTCTGCAGTGTCACCTTGGTGATCTTCAGAGGTGCTAATGAGGCTGGATTCTTATCTGCAGCTGTGTGTAGCCTGTGGGAGGGGAAATGGGATGGAGCTACACAGACCTCATGCATGTTCTAAGGATCTGGCCCAAGCCATGAGGGGCCAGACTTGTTAAAGAGCATGGGACCAAATTTCCAAGTGCTCAGAGCCTGTGATTGGGGCCAGGTGCTCAGCACCCAGCACACTGAACTCTGTTGAAAATCTGGCCCTGTATCGCCTTCCCTGATCCTGGCCACTGTAGACTTGTTTCAAAGTCAGCCAGAGCAGGCACTGAGCAAGGTCAAGCAGCTGTTGGTCTCCTGAGGGAGAAGGGCAGTGAGTGTGGTGGGGTAACAGGTCAGGATGACTTGTTTCTCTTCAGAGAAGTAATGCTCAGATTTTCACACCCCTCAGCCCAGCGGTGGGATTATCCCGCAGCCTGATCTGACCTGCTGTGGTTTGTGTCTGAAAGGTGGAAAAACCCATGAAACTTTTACAAGTGAAACTCCAGGGAGAGCTTGTAAAATTGGTGTTTTCAGATTGGTTCAACTATACTGGGATAAGTAAAGCAGTACAACCGCGTAGGGTGAATGCAGTTATACCAGTGTAAAAGTGCCTTATACGGGTCTGGCTTACTCCCATGTGAGAAGAGAAACTAGCTATAATTGTAGAAGCACATTTATACCAGTAGAACTGTAGCCACACTAGAAAAGTGTTGAACCACTTTAACTGTTTTGGTTTAAAAACAATAACTCACCCCCTAACTGATGAAGTTATACTGAGTATAGAGCAGGCCTGAGTGGAATGAGCATACTGAGCTAAAGATACTACGTGAAAAGCCTGCTGTTCTGGGTGCAAAATACAATAAGCAAGACCCCAGTCTACTAACAAGTTGGGCCTCCTACTACTATTGTCTAAATAGTTTCACTGAAATTGGCTTAAAACCTGATTTTCAACTGTTCATGCACGAGATTGTACCGATCTGATTTGTTTAAAACTGGTTGGGCCTGTGAATTTACTGATGCAAGCTAAGCCGATATAAGCGAAGCTTTAATCAGCGTAAGAGTGTCCACATGGTGTCCCACCACTTTAGTTAAACTGTTAGCACAAACTGCATGGAAAGAACATTATTAAGGTCGCACAGTCAAGCACTCAAAAGTTAGGAAATACCTGTGCAGCCTTAATCTGTGCATGTTCTGTTTAAGAGTGCGAGTTTGGCACGGAGGTCACGGATTCTGTGACTTCTGCAGTGGCCAGTGCACCTGGCCCAGGGATAGCTCAAGCAGCTCCTGCACCAGTTGCACTGCTGCTGCTGGGGAAGTCTTGGGCCACCCTGTCCTCCCCCACACACTCCCCACAGCAGCAGAAGAGTTTGGGAGTGGGAGGGGACAGGGGGTTGGGGCATGGGACAGGGTGAGGCGGGCTCTGGGCGGCACTTACCTCGGGTGGGGCTCCCCAGAAGTGGGGACATCCCCCTCGCTCAGCTCCTAGGCGGAGGCGTGACCAGGCAGGTCTGCACATTGCCCTCGCCTACAGCACAGCCCCCGCAGCTCCCATTGGCTACGGTTCCCGGCCAACGGGAGCTGCGAAGCTGGCGCTCTGGGTGGAGGCAGCGGTGTGCAGAGCTGCCTGGCCACCACCTGGGCCCTCCCAGCACCAGTGTGGTCCTGGGCCATGCGCCACCCCCCACTCCCCTCCCCCGAGCACCCACGGTGCCCCTGCCCTCCCAAGATTTAGTCAGGAGTATATAGTAGAAGTCATGGACAGGTCACGGGCCGTGAATTTTTGTTTACTGCTTGTGACCTGTCTATGACTTTTATGAAAAATACCTATGACTAAAATGTAGCCTTAGTTATGATACAGTCTGTAATAATACGATCAGATACTTTTTATTTTTTCTCTAAAGGAGCCGGCCTTTGGTCAGTGCACAGGCTGGAGCTGCTGTGGGAGTGAATCAGGTTTGTGTAGTGAAGGAGGCGGTTGCCTGTAAGACCCCGACTTGTTTGTTGCAGCAGTTGAAAGGCATTGTGTGAACGAGGCAGGGAACGGCAGCAAGAGACAGGAGGGTTTGATGGTTAAGGCAGTAGAATGCTGCTCTGGAGAACTGGATTCTATCCATGTCTCTGCCACAAAGTTCCAGTGTGATGCTAGTATAACCCACACATCTCCTGGGTGTGGTGCTCTGTCGCCCTCCTGTGGCACCGAGACCACTGAGAGATTAATGAGTCTGCTACAGCCTTAGCTAAGAGCCCTGTGGCTTTTAGTTCATGCAGTAGAGCAGGGGTTCTCAGACTTTTGTACTGGTGACCTCTTTCACACAGCAAGCCTCTGAGTGCAACCTCCCTTATACATTAAAAACACTTTTTCATATATTTAACACCATTATAAATGCTGGAGGTAAAGCGAGGTTTGGGGTGGAGGCTGACAGCTCACGACAGGGCCGGCTCCAGGCACCAGCCTACCAAGCATGTGCTTGGGGCGGAACCTGGAGGGGGGCGGCGTTCCGGCCGGTCGGGGAGAGCAGGGCCACGGCCGGGCTCGCTGCCCTCCCCCCGGCGCTCCGGCCGGTCAGGGAGAGCTGGGCTGCGGCCGGGCTCTCCGCTCTCCTCCCGGCGCTCTGGCCGGCCGGGGAGAGCGGGCCCGCGGCCGGGCTCAGCGCCCTCCTCCCGGCGCTCTGGCTGGTCGGGGAGAGCGGGGCGCTGGCCGGGCTCAGCGCCCTCCCCTGCCGTGCTCCCCGCCAGGGGGCGGGGGGCGGTAGGAGGCTTTTTTGCCTGGGGCGGCAAAAAAGCCAGAGCTGGCCCTGGCTCACGACCCCCCCATGGAATAACCTCACGGCCCCTTGAGGGGCCTGACCCCCAGTTTGAGAACCCCTGCAGTAGAGGCTCATGCATTTAGCTCCAGAGGTCCCAGGTTCGATCTTGCCCACTGACAACTGGGGTCTGTTGGCCTTACGCTAGTCTAGTCACTTAAACCCAACTTTTCACAGGTGATCACTAACAAGTGTATCCCTCATTTTCTGGGTGCCTGGCTTGATATCCTGGGGTCTGATTTGCAGAAGTGCTGAGTGCTCACAGCTGTGGTTGAATCACTGGGAGCTGGGTTTTGAACATATCAGTGCTGTATGATGCTAAGCACTCTGAAAAATCAGGTCCTAGGCATCTCTGGGCATCCAGATTTAGTGGATACTTTTGACCTTTATCTGTCTGTGCCTCTGTTTTCCATCTGTAAAGCGAGGATAATGCTCCCTTATCTCACAGGGATGCTATGAAAATAAATTTGTTTGTGAGTCACTCAGATACTGTAGCAGGAAAGGCCATGAGGAAATTAATAATTCTGCCTTCAGAGCAGCGTTTGGCAAGTGTGCAGTGTATAAAGCATGGGCCACACACGAACAATAAGGAGAAAATAAAACATTGAATAACTGCTCATTAAGTGAGCGCTCTTCATATTTCAGCCTCTTCCTCTCCTAGGCCCAATCTCTGACCTTTGCCTTTGGTTAAATATTGGAAAGCTTCCATCGTGTCTCTGAATTGTTTTTCAGTGTTGGCCTTGTGTGGTTACAAACTTTTGTTAACTTGGAAGGCAGACTTCATCCACTGAGCCTGTGACAGTGCCATCAGCCTGAAATCTGCCAGTTCCAACTAAACAGGGCCAGCTTTAGGCCGATTCCCGTGATTCCCCAGAATCGGGCCCCGCGGGTAAGAGGGCCCCACGCCTTAGGCTCACCCGGCGGCAGTCAGCTTCGGCGGCAAGGGGGGGTGTCCGCTCCGGGGTCTTCAGCGGCATTTTGGCGGCGGGGGTCTTTCAGTGCTGCAGAAGACACGGAGCGGACCCCCGCCGCCGAAGTGCTGCCGACGACCGGGACTGCGGAATCGGGCCCCGCAGGTCCTAAAGCCGGCCCTGCAACTAAAACCACTGAAAGTTTAGTTCCTCTCTGTAGAGTCCCTTCTTATGTAACATTCATGCTGCCCTTTGATCAGACCCCTGGTGCCCTGTGCAGATTTCATTTTACTTGCAGGAGTAGCTGGATGCAAATGTGGACGCAGACAGATCCTCAGCTAGTGTCAATTGAAACTAATGGAGCTACGCTAACTGCCATCAGTGGAGGACCAGAGATACAGTCTTCCTGAGAACTCAACCAAGTGGGAAACAGGTGCATCAATTCTCCTCTTTCAGTTAAACTAACCATGAGGCTGCTGGCTGGCAGCTTTTAACAGCCACCAGGTGTTGTAGAATTGCTAGGTGTCAATTGCTCACCGAGGTTCCAATGATGCACTGCACACCCACGTGTCAAAGTCTGGGATGCATGCACCTGAAGTTCTCATCTATAGTTATATTTTCACTGTGTGGGCAGAATATTCCCCACTTTTCTTTTCAGATGCAATATAATTAGTGTTCAGAAGGAATGCATTTCCCCCTTGTGAGAATCATAGAATATCAGGCTTGGAAGGGGAAGTCATCTAGTTCAACCCCCTGCTCAAAGCAGGACCAATCCCCAACTAAATCATCCCAGCCAGGGCTTTATCAAGCCTGACCTTAAAAACCTCTAATGAAGGAGATTCCACCACCTCCCTAGGTAACCCATTCCAGTGCTTCACCACCCTCCTAGTAAAAAAGTTTTTCCTAATATCCATCCTAAACCTCCCCCATTGCAACTTGAGACCATTGCCTCTTGTTCTGTCATCTGCCACCACTGAGAACAGTCTAGATCCATCCTCTTTTGAACTCCCCCTTTCAGGTAGTTGAAAGTAGCTATCAAATCCCCCCTCATTCTTCTCTTCTGCAGACTAAATAATCCCAGTTCCCTCAGCCTCTCTTCATAACTCATGTGCTCCAGCCCCCTAATCATTTTTGTTGCCCTCCGCTGAACTCTTCCCAATTTTTCCACATCCTTCTTGTAGTGTGGGGCCCAAAACTGGACACAGTACTCCAAATGAGGCCTCACCAATGCCGAATAGAGGGGAATGATCACGACATTTGATCTGCTGGCAATGCCCCTACTTATACAGGATATTAAGGTTCAACAGATCAAGACTTCTTAAATGATACCTCACAAGGCAAACTTTGTACAAAACACATCATAATCGTATGATAGTGGTGAATATAGGGGTTCCAGGGCACTACTTTGAGGTACGGAGTGTCACACTCCTCCAAACCGATTTAATCTGTGACTAAGTGCTTGAATCACTTATTTAGATTGCTGTTTGGGTTGCATTGAAGGGGGTGTTGGCACAAGCGGTTACAGCTTCTTATCAGGTCCCAGTCTACCTTTCATATCAGTTGTCTTTACCGCACGATCACTGATTTGATCTCAGCTGATGCTAAAGAGCTGGAATAGGGACTTAAGTTGTCATTGTGGCTATATTTCAGTGATGATGGCATTGAAAATGATTCACCTGACAATCCTGCAGGAGAGACAATGTTCTGCTTCAATGGTAGTGTTTCATTCAGTGGCACGGTTGTTCTTGGAGAATTCAAAGAAACAGATTCTCTGCCCTCTGATCATGAATTCTCTCAATCTCATCACTAATATGGACTGTTAGCTCTCCTCAAGTAGAAGTGGAATTATTTTTTTTCACTCTGTCCATTCGGTTGCTTGTTTCCTTCAACTTCATCAATGTGTGAATTGTTGGGACGCGCTAAATGTTGAATGCCCATTTCCCATGTTGATTTGCAGCTTTCATACTTACTGTGGCTAGAATAAGACATCACCTAGTGAATTCAAAATCTGAAGATTGGGATAAGATGAACTAAGCAGCTTTACAAAGAACTATGTTCTAAGATGCCTGGCGCAGCTTTCAGCAAATGCTAGATTCTGACAAACTTCCCTTCCTCAAATAACTCACAACTGCACAGATTCCCTTCTCCAGAATCCTGTGACAGCTGAGTGCTACCATTAACCATGCTCCTCTTCCCACTCGCCAATGGGACATGATCAAAGTATCTGCTGAGCAAGTGGAATAAAGAAAGTAGATTGGAGAGCTTCTCTCCTCACCATCTTGTAACACACGAAGGGGACGTGCAATGAAACTGAAAGGTGGCAAACTCAAAACCCACCAAAAAAACCAACCTTTTCACACACACAATGTGTGACTTAGACTGTGGAACTCATTGCCACAGGATATCACTGAGGTCAAGAATTTAGCATTGACTGTTATAACTCTGGATATTCTTGTAATCCATTTAAATCTCTGATCCCTCTTTGAGTCTTGTGAACAAACTCTGAAGGGCTACAAAAACCTCATGGTTTAATCCAGTCATTTATTAGCAGGGGTTAGGATGATGCCTTAATGGGGAGGCAGATTATCTCACATCTGTCTACAGGGGGGAGGGGGTTGCACCTTCCTCTGAAGCATCTGGTACTGGCCACTGTCAGATGGGACACTGGACTACACTGGCCAGACCCCTGATCTGGTCTGGTCTTTCCTATGTTCATTGACTACACCCTGTCCCCCTCCTTGACTCTCCTGTCTTCCTACCAACACTGAACCCTTAGAATAACGCTCTTGCTGCTTTCTGATCCCTGCTGCAGTTCCTGCCAGTTGGGTTTTCCCCACGTAGTGTTCAAGCTCTCATGTGTGAGTTGTGGACTGAGTGCGCATGTGGTAGGGGGAGGAGGACATTGTTCAATCTATCAGAAGACCTCTCTCCGCTAGCGGTCCCACAAGCCCATATTTCTGTGAGGTAAACTGAGGCTGTTTTGTATATTGGGGAATCTATTTATACCATGTTCACTGCTGAAATCTCTTGTGGTAGACTTGCTAGGAGACCCCAACCCATGCGCAACCTCTCTTAGGCCACGTCTGCACCATTAAACCTGTCAGACAACTGGGGTCAAACAGGGCTCATCCCAACCCCTCTCCGACAACTGCTCCTGAAAAAAGCTGTTCCACTGAGGGGGACAATCAGTTGGATTCAGTGCCTGCTGTAGCAAATCCTGCTAGACAGCTTGGTACTGAACTTGGTTGCAGCTGCCTCTGGGGTTGAACCCAGCACACGCAGGAGCACTGAACAACAGATATGTGTATCTGTCTGAAACTACAGGGTGGCCTTTGGTTGGCTGGTTACTACAGATGGAATTTGCCCAGGAGTAGTGGGGGGAGAGCAGGAAGGTGACGGACTGAGGGGTAGGGTGTAATGGATCTCTCTGTCCCTTCTGAAACAGGGGAGGCTGGTATCTGACATAGGGGGGTGGGCAAATGCCTAGGATTGTACTGTAAGGGTCAGAGAAGCTCTGTTCTAATCACAGAAGTGGCCTTCCCCAGAGCTCTGTCCTGGGAATTGCAGTGTCTGTACCTGGGCTGCCTCTGGCCTGGTGCTGTATGGCTTTGTTGTTCTCCAGGGAGCCGCCCTTTTTGAGTGGGACTGAGCTCCCTCCCACCCCAGCCCAGTGAAATTAGATTCTGAGAAACAGTCCTTTTAAGGCCATCCAGGGCTCTGGACCAGGATGATCTGGCTGAAAGGGAGGGATTTGGCAGCAGCCAGACGCAGCAGAAAGGAAAATGCACAAACCCCAGCCTGCAGGGCACCGGGGAGGAGCAAGGAGCGGCAGACTGCTGGAGTTAATCTTTTAACTAAGTGGGTCACCCTGCCCATAAGACACCCTTAGGTGGTCCCTTGACACAATCCCCCATCCTAGGTAGCTTTTTATCCCTGCAACCCAGGCAGGCCACTTTAAATATATTTCAGAGTAGCAGCCGTGTTAGTCTGTATCCGCAAAAAGAACAGGAGTACTTGTGGCACCTTAGAGACTAACAAATTTATTAGAGAATAAGCTTTCGTGGATTGCAGCCCACTTCTTCGGATGCATATAGAGTGGAACATACATTGAGGAGATATATATACACACATACAGAGAGCATGAACAGGTGGGAGTTGTCTTACCAACTCTGAGAGGCCAATTAAGTAAGAGAAAAAACTTTTGAAGTGATAATCAAGATAGCCCAGTACAGACAGTTTGATAAGAAGTGTGAGAATACTTAAAAGGGGAGAGAGATTCAATGTTTGTAATGGCTCAGCCATTCCTAGTCCTTATTCAATCCTGAGTTGATTGTATCTAGTTTGCATATCAATTCCAGCTCAGCAGTCTCTCGTTGGAGTCTGTTTTTGAAGTTTTTCTGTTCTAAGATAGCCACCCGCAGGTCTGTCATTGAATGGCCAGACAGGTTAAAGTGTTCTCCGACTGGTTTTTGAGTATTATGATTCCTGATGTCAGATTTGTGTCCATTAATTCTTTTGCGTAGAGACTGTCCGGTTTGGCCAATATACATGGCAGAGGGGCATTGCTGGCACATGATGGCATATATCACATTGGTAGATGTGCAGGTGAATGAGCCCCTGATGGTATGGCTGATGTGATTAGGGCCTATGATGATGTCACTTGAATAGATATGTGGACAGAGTTGGCATCGGGCTTTGTTACAAGGATAGGTTCCTGGGTCAGTGTTTTTGTTCAGTGATGTGTGGTTGCTGGTGAGTATTTGCTTTAGGTTGGGAGTTGTCTGTAAGCGAGGACAGGTCTGTCTCCCAAGATCTGTGAGAGTAAAGGATCATCTTTCAGGATAGGTTGTAGATCTCTGATGATGGGCTGGAGAGGTTTTAATTGGGGGCTGAAGGTGACAGCTAGTGGTGT
Source organism: Trachemys scripta elegans (assembly GCF_013100865.1). Lineage (NCBI taxonomy): Eukaryota > Metazoa > Chordata > Testudines > Emydidae > Trachemys > Trachemys scripta. Next base: position 130,941,027 of record NC_048301.1, on the reverse strand, counting down.
TCTGTTATTTTCTTTGTTGGACCTGTCTTGTAGGAGGTGACTTCTGGGTACTCGTCTGGCTCTGTCAATCTGTTTTTTTCACTTCAGCAGGTGGGTATTGTAGTTTTAAGAATGCTTGATAGAGATCTTGTAGGTGCTTGTCTCTATCTGAGGGATTGGAGCAAATGCGGTTATATCTTAGAGCTTGGCTGTAGACAATGGATCGTGTGGTGTGTCCTGGATGGAAGCTGGAGGCATGTAGGTAAGTGTAGCGGTCAGTAGGTTTCTGGTATAGGGTGGTATTTATATGACCTTCGCTTATTAGCACAGTAGTGTCCAGAAAATGGACCGCTTGTGTGGATTGATCTAGGCTGAGGTTGATGGTGGGATGGAAATTATTGAAATCATGGTGGAATTCCTCAAGGGCTTCTTTTCCATGGGTCCAGTGCATCATCAGTGCATAAGGACTGGGAATGGCTGAGCCATTACAAACATTGAATCTCTCTCCCCTTGTAAGTATTCTCACACTTCTTATCAAACTGTCTGTACTGGGCTATCTTGATTATCACTTCAGAAGTTTTTTTTCTCTTACTTAATTGGCCTCTCAGAGTTGGTAAGACAACTCCCACCTGTTCATGCTCTCTGTATGTGTATATATATCTCCTCAATATATGTTCCACTCTATATGCATCCGAAGAAGTGGGCTGCAGTCCACGAAAGCTTATGCTCTAATAAATTTGTTAGTCTCTAAGGTGCCACAAGTACTCCTGTTCTTTTTAAATATATTTGGTATTGGAATGTTCTGCTGTGACTCAGGAACTGCTAGCAAGGCCTAGCCGCCGGGTCAGCCCTCTTCACAGCTCTGCCAATGCGTGAGTCCTGTCCTGCAGCCTCCCCTGCTAGCCCGGTGCTGGGCTCAGGTCTGTCCCTCAGGCTACGTCTACACTTGAAACGCTTCAGCGTCAATGCTACCTATGCGGACGGGAGGGATTCTCACATTGCTGGTGTTTAACCACCTTCCCTAGAGGTCGTAGCCAGGTTGACGGAAGAATTCTTCCATTGACCAAGTGCTGTCTACGCCGGGGGTGAGGTCGGCTTAACTCCGTTTCTCTGGGGCGTGGATTTTTCACACCCCTGAGAGATGAAGCTATGCTGCTGTAACTTTTTCAGTGGAGACCATCCCTCAGTCCTGACCTGGAGCTCTCTGCTGTCCCAGTCCTGAGTCCATGCCTACTTGAATCTAGGCTAAGATCCCCAAACTCATTTCATTAGTGACTGACTGGAAGGCCTGGCCTAAACTAAAAAGCTAGGTTGACCCAGCTGTGTTGCTAAGGGGTGTGAAAAACCCATTCTCCTGAGTGATGTAGTAAAGCCAACCTAACCCCCGGTCAATGGAAGAATTCTTCCGCTGCCTAGCTACCGTCTCATGGGGCAGAGGTGGATTAACTTAAGCGATGGGAGGACCCTTCCTGTCGCCTTAGTGAGTGTCTACACTACAGCGTCGCAGCCATGCCACTTGTGCATTTCAAGTGTAGACAAGCCCTAATTCAGGGATTTTGTGGAATATTTTATGTAGCTCTTTCATTCCCGCAAGATCTCGACTTCTCCTGTGACAGAAGAACGACAGCCTGACGCTGCCAATGCTTGGGAGAGCAGTCTCCCTGGGACCGTGTGGGTAGGTGGAGTTTGCAGCCTCACCTCTCAGTCTAAAGTGTTTCTACTGCAGTGATGGGGACAGATCTGAGGGTCTCACTGTCTTCAGTGCACTTATTCTCCTCAACCATCTGTGAGGCAGGGCAGGGGTATTACCCCATTGTACAGACAAGGGACCTGAGGCACAGGGGGGCTGTGACTTGCCCAAGGTTATATAGGGAGTCAGAGAGAGAATAAGGAATGGCCCCCAGACCCAGGCTATTTCTCCCCCCCCTCCCCCCGCCTCCTCCCCTGCAACCACTGAACCATGCATCCTATTCATCAGAGCTGTAGTACTAAAGCTGGTGGAGGCAGTTAACTCTTCTGGCTGGTGTGTGGCATCCATCTGGGCAAACCCGTCTGTATCTCTTGGGAACTTGCCCTGCTGCTTTCATTGATGTTGCGCCAAAGAGCACAAGGCTGCATGTTCCCACCAGGGTGCATGGTCCTTGGAATAACCTCTCTACCTGGCTGCACGGCACCAAAGCAAGCACTGTCCCAACTGCTCTACAGCCCAGTGCCGTAGGGCTGGCAGGGGCAGAGGATGAGACTGGCCTAGGAAGGGTATCGGTGCCTGCAATGCATTGAGAAACCAGTTTACATGATGGCTTATGTCTTGTTCTGTCCTTGGGGGTTAGCTGAAGGCCTGATCCTGATTGATTCCTCTGCATGTTTTAAAACTTGGGGTTGCCAGTGGAGGGCCTCAACTCGATGGTCCCCTTCTGATACCTTTTTGGCATTGAGTTGCGAGGAAAAGAGGAGACCCCAAAGGAAGTTCCACTTTCCACCCCCTACAGCCAAGTTAGAACTTCAGGGCTGGCCTAGACAAGACAAATGTCACAAAACATTTAATTGCCAAGTTTGTGGGCATGTCTCCAGATATCCTGGGTTTCCTTGAGTCTCTTCTCCGGTGTTGGATCCAAGATAAAACTAAAATCTCCCGGGAACAGGGAGGCCAGGTGGAAGGCTAATACAGGGCTAATACTCCAATAGCGTGTGCAGTTGGGGTGTGGGGAGGACTGCGGAATCTGGGTATACATGGCACAGTCACAGATGTTGTCTCTTGCCTTTATCTGGGATTCCCTTCCCCTCTCTCATCCTCACCAGCAGCTGTTGGACAGATGTTCAGAGAGTGGGCAATTCTAGTGACACTTTTCAGGCTGCTCCTCCAGCCCTCTCATCCCCCACACTCCAGCCAGTCAGACACTGAGGAATGTTGCCCCAGGCCTGTTGCTTTGTCATTCCACTGGGAGATAACTAGGGCCCAGAATGTGCAGTGAAACTCTCCTGGTCTGTCTCAGCCTGTGCAGATTCTCTTCTCCTCCTCCCCGCTTTCCAGCTCTCATTCCTTTACCCTTTTATAACAAGGAGTTGCTGGTTCTCTCTGGCCTGGTGAACAGTGCAGGGTCAGCTGTGCCCAAAGGGTACAAAAGTTCCCATGTCCAGTGATGATAGTATGGTGAGGAGCACCTCAGACAGACCTGGGGCCCAGGAGAAGTGCTGTTAACCTATCCTGCAGTGCTGTTCATCTAGATTCCTTGGGCTCAGGGGTCCAAGGAAATGGGGAAATTCCTGTACCTCCGGCAAAGCAACGAAGAGGCATCTCGTTTCTCCACATTGTAGGGGTGCAAATCTCTGTTGCGTGCCCCGTGACACAGGAATCTGATCTCCTTCCCATGCCCCATCTAGCACTCATGGGTAGCTGAATTGCCACACGGAGCAGAGAGAGCCGGATCTAGGCTGGAGCTGCTGAGGACAACAGTGACTGGCAGCCAGTGTCTGACTCATGTACCAAATGCATCCCACCACTCTTCCCTTATACCCAGGGGCGCCTGCACTAACTACAAGCACCAGAATGCAATGCTCCAGCTCAAGGCAAGAAAGTTCTGGGACACAAGTGGAAACATTGCTGGGATTTGCGGGCAATGCCAGCGTATGCAACTCCAATCTGTGCATTACGTGACTTAGGTGCAGTGCGTGTGCTCTCGGTTGGAGCCTACACACCTGGGTTTTGAATTGTCCCCGTGACATTAGGATCTTTCCCTGGCACCTGCAGGGTGTCCTCGCCCTTTCCCAGGATTCTAATTGCACCGTCCAGCAGTTGCCTTGCTCAGTCCCGTTGGGGTGAATCTGTTTTTTCCTGTCTGTTTTCCACAGGATGCCGAACTGGGGCGGAGGGAAGAAATGCGGCGTATGCCAGAAGGCCGTGTACTTCGCCGAGGAGGTGCAGTGCGAAGGCAACAGCTTCCACAAGTCCTGCTTCTTGTGCCGTGAGTACAGCGCCCCGTGGGGTCCTGGCCTTTCCGTTGACATGGCAACGCCCTGGCCTGCTTGTTCTTGCCAGCGATGTAAACATGCTCCCGCCACTGCAGAGCAGACCCAGACAGCTGACATTTGGCTAATTACTGCTGGGCTGGGAGCAGCTCTCCGTTCTCCAGACTCGGGGAAGGAATTTTTGCAAAGCACCGTGGGTGATTTAGGGACTGAAATGTCAGGGGTGCTTTGGGAAAACATCCATGCAACTTCCACCCCCACATTGCTAAATGAAACACTAACCCTAAACCACACTAGGGTCTAAAGCGCAGGCCCCCTAGATGCCTAAAGGCACCATTTTAAAGCCCTGACTGTACCTCCCCACAGCAAAGTCATGCTAGCAGTTCTGAGGGCTAGAAACTCCATGAGGGCACATCTCAGCACCGCCTTTGAATGAAGAGGGAAGGATATGTGAGGAGCCTTGCAGGTGGTTGGAGTGTGGCCTTTGAACCCTACAGGACCTGGGGATCTGTGGACGGAGGATGCTGCTTTGCGTTGTGCTTGCTGGCCATTCTGGTGACCAAATGCCTGCAGCATGCCCGATGCCTGGGCCCCCCTCACCCGTCTGGCAGTTGTAGCCTCAGCCCATCCCTGCGGCAGTCTCCACATTCCGCCCAGCACTGGAAAGGATGTAGACATGGAGCGGCAGCTGACGTGCTAGCTCCCACCTGGGTGGACGTCACCTATGCTCAGAGAAATGTGGGGTTGGGTCGTGCAGCTGCTTTCCACTGCTGGCACCTGCTGTCCCAAGAAATGTAGATCCCCAGAGATCATAACTGGCAGGGGAAGGGGAGGCGTTTCCACGGAATCCGGAGTTTATGCAACGACACAGGATCTCCCCACCCGACAGGTGCACTCCGGTGTCTGCTTCCCCGCACAGGAAATGGGGCCCGCCCGCAAGCCCTGGTCGGTTTGCTTCTCCCCAGTGGAAGGCAACATGTGAACTACAGAGCCCAGGTACCCCCCAGCACGGGTGCAGCATACGCTGACAGGAGTTTTTCTGCCTGTGTAGGAACAGCACCTTCCCAAAGGACATGGGCTGTGCCCACAGAAGCACACTTCTGTCAGCATAACTGCGTCTACACTGGGGCTTTTGCCAGCATTGCTCTATTGGCTGTGGGTGTGTGTTCCTCCTACCTCCCCCCTATACAGATGTAGCTATGCAAGTGTTAAGTGTAGATTAAATGTTTAAATGCCCGATGGCTCAGCTGGTGGAGATTTGCTGAACTGCTGGACTAGATGGGCTCCAAATACCAGCCCAGCTCTGCTACAGAGGGCTCAGGAAGCTCCTAACCCACAGAAATTCCTGACATAACCCTCCTTACATGGCAAAAATTGTCCTTTTCCTTTTCCCCCCTCCTACTCTCCAAGCACAGAGAGCGCCCCGGGAGCAGCTGCCCAGGAGGAAAAGCACCATATTTAGTCATGGGGATGGGAAGTGCAGATTTAAGATCCCATATTTAGGTGAAAAGCGCTGGGCCGGCAGAGCGTTCCGAGGGGAGTGCTCAGCTCTGTGTTTGCATTCTTGAAACATTGTTTAAGGGCAAGAAATTTTTCTTCTGGCAAGGAGACAAGCAGGCCATGGGGAGCGGCTTCCTGCTGACATTTAAGGCATGCATGTGGGATGGGGGTTGAGTCTGTCAGTCACACACCAGTGTCTGGCTCTTGCTGGGCTAGCTGCTGTTTCCCTCCTCCAGCCTCTTTGTTCCTTTACAGCCAGAGGTAGGTAAACATCAGCAGGCTGCCAGCTGGGATGTTGTGAGCCCTGCCCCCCCTCTGATCCTGCCCCTTCCAGCCTCCTCCCTGCCCCAACAACTTCCTCTTGGATTATCTGATCCAGCGCTAGTAGAGTTACCATTCGTCCGGATTCCCCCAGACATGTCCGGCTTTTTGAGCTAAAAATAGCGTCCGGGGGAATTTGTAAATGTCCGGACTTCCCCCCCATGCAGAGCATGCGTGGCTAACAGGGCAGCCGGCCGGATGGTGCCACTTACATGGGGCTCTGACAGCCAGAGAGAGCCCCTCCTCCTCTCCCCTGCAGCAGAGATCACTCCCTCCCTCCCTGCATTCGCAGATCGCCTCCGGCAGTCTGGAGCTCCTCCCCCGCTCCTCCTCCCCTGCTGCCCAGCGTGCCGGGACGAACGGCGCAGGCCGTTCCTGAGCAAGCTCACAGAGACATTGGGCGAAGGCCAACAACAAGGGGACCAGGGGGTTGGAGAAGGGGCAGGGAGGTTTTGGAAGGGGCAGTCAAGAGATGGGGGGGGGGGGGGGGGGGGGGCGGGGGGGGGTTTCTGGGGGGGGTGGATAAGGTTTTGAGCAGTCAGGATACAGGTAGGGGGTAAGGTCCTGGGGGGCAGTTAGGTGGGGAGGTCTTAGGAGGGGGCAGTTAGGGGACAAGGAACAGGGAGGCTTAGGTAGGGGGTGGAGTCCTGGGGGGCAGTTAGGGGCAGGGGTCCCAGGAGGGGGCAGTCAGGGGACAAGGAGCAGGGGGGAGGGTTGAGGGTTCTGAGGGGGGTGGGAAGTGGGAGGGGCGGGGCTAGGGCAGGATGGGGCGGGGCTCCTCCTGTCCTCTTTCTTGCTTGCTGAAATATGGTAACCCTAAGCGCTAGGGCTTGGAGGTCAAGTGTGTCTAAGCCTCCAAGAGTGCTGTCTGTGCTGCCTGTCATCGGCTAATTCTAAGCTGCCAGTCTCCTGATTGGCAGGAGCATGCTCCAGTTGGGGTTGGCCCGGATCGAGCTGGACTCTCTCCCAGCACGCACACTTTCTGCTGTCGTCCCATGGAGCCGATCCCTCGAAGGCTGGGATCACTGACCGTCCATGCAGACCTCCCCTGCCTGCACCATTGCTGATTAACCCTTAGAACAGTGCAGATGAGCTTTGTAAAGGGATTTCATAACTTGTCATTTCTCAAATTGCATTCACTCTCCCCACTGGCAGCACTGGGGTTAATGTCAATTTCACCTTTTAGCTCTGAACTTCCTGGCTTTTAGCTGGATGGGTGGGTTGGTTGTTTTTTAACTCATACCAATGTTCCTGTTCTCTGCACACTCCTTATTAACAAAGGTTTTGTCTGGGAATTTCCTTACTCCTTAAAATCTGACACATGATATGTCTTGGGAGGACTGATGCTCTCAGACTTGCCAGTGTGTTCTGGCTGCCCAGAAGCCAGAGATGACCTATAAACTCCTGACCAAGGTCTGAGGGTGACATGCCCCTTGTTCCTCTCCAGTGGTCTGTAAAAAGAACCTGGACAGCACCACCGTGGCTGTGCATGGGGAAGAGATCTATTGCAAGTCCTGCTACGGCAAGAAGTATGGCCCCAAAGGCTACGGCTATGGGCAGGGAGCAGGGACCCTGAGCACCGACAAGGGAGAGTCGCTGGGAATCCAATCCGAAGAGTGAGTTGGAGCCTTCATTTCAAAAATAGTGGCTATAAAAGGGAATTGGAGAGAGGCACCCCCATCCCAGCGCTGGGCTTTGGGGGCCCCAGAGGGGAGGGGCACTGGGGACCCCGGGGAGCTGAGCAACTCTGTGAGCATTTCCTGTTCTAAAGAGATCCTGTTTTCTACCACATCCTTCTATTTCCGTGTAAAGTTCTGCACTCTCCTGACCCCTAGTAGTCAACAGTTAGGCTGGCAGGCTCTTCCCAGCCTTGTAAATGCCAACCTCTGCCCAGGATCCTCTGACTGGGTCAGTTCAGTGCCTGGCTGCAGCTGGGCGTCTAGCTGAGCCATTCACCTGCTGAGACGAGGCCCCCTACCGTTAACAAAAGCAGCCCTGAGAACAGAATCAAGCTGGCAGCTAAAACGTAACCTAGCAGGAGCCTAATGAGACCAGTAGCCCTTGCCCTCCTGGGTAGTTCAAATGGCCAGGAAGAACGGGAGGTGTCTACTCTTGGGCCCAATACAATCAAAGCCTGGCTTAGGCTATGTCTACACTCAAAATGCTTCAGTGGCACAGCTGCAGTGCTTCGGTGTAGACACTCGCTACAGCAAATGAGCGACGGGAGGGGATCTCCCCTTGCTGTGGTTAATGCGCCTCCCCAAGAGGCAATAGCTAGGTCGAGTTCTTCTATCGACTTAGTGCTGTCTACGCTGCGGGTTAGCTTGGCTTAACTACGTGGATTTTCACCCCCCTGAGCAATGTCGCTGGGTCGCACACATTTTCTTGTGTACACCAGCCCTTCAGCCGTGTCTTCACTGCCAAGCAAAGGTGTATGTTTACTGTGTCATTGCTATCTTGAGGTGGCCTCACTGTAAAATCCCAGAGGCGCTGGAGTTCTTAACTCGATGGAGTTCATCATCATCAAGGCAAATCCCAAAGGGACGTAGCCCCCTTGACGATCGAGCGCCACCTGGATCAATCTCGAGCTAGGTCCTTCAGATGATCTGGCCCAATGTTCAGACTACAGGTAAGTCTGCATTGCAGCCAGGGGTGTGACGTGCAGCTTGTGTAGCCAGACCTGTGCTAGCCGTACTCTAGCTAGCTTGGCAAAAATAGAAGTGAAGCCGTCGTGGTGTGGGTGTCTGTGTAGGCTGTGCAAGGCTGCCTGACCCTCTGGGTACGTTCTCATTTGTGCATCCCATGGTGATGCCTGCAGCACTGCACCCTCACTTCTCTTTTCAGAGAGCTACTTAGAATACAGCTAGCTACATGAGCTGCCACTGCGCTCGCCCACACATACTGCAGTGTAGACATTCCCTTAGAATCATAGAATATCAGGGTTGGAAGGGACCTCAGGAGGTCATCTAGTCCAACCCCCTGCTCAAAGCAGGACCAATCCCCAGTCCCTAATCCCTTGGTCCATCATTGGCCACCGAAGCCTTTGGTGTGCACGTGATCCCCAGCCATGCAGCAGCATCCCTTGGTAAGTACACTTTGTAATTCATTGGTCTTCCATCCTAATAACATGTCCATACCAAGAGAGCTGCTGACACCGAACCAGTGCTGACGGTGGGTGCTGGGTTCGGCTACAAAAAGCCAGTCGAGGTCAACCTCAGGTGCAGGGTACAGGGTTGACTCCCCTAGCTCCATCGAGCGAAGGACTCCGGCGCCTCATCTCCACTTGGGTTTTAGGGCGGGAGCCAACTCAAGCCAGCAGCCGTGCTGTAAACACCCACCTTCGGGGGCAGTGCAGCCCTCGCCTGGCGCTCCTTGCAGAGCTGGTCAAACAGCAGCAAGGATTTGACAAAATGTTGTGCTGAAGTCTTGAACTTTCACCCCAAGGGGGCAGCTCCCATGTGCATCCCCCATTCAGAGCAGGGCGGCTTATAGCACCTGGGAAGCCACCCATGGGGTGGGAGGAACTTCTCCGGCCAGAATTGCTGGCTCCCTGCAGCATGATGGGAGTGACGGTGATTCTAGTCTGCCTTCTCCCTGATCTGTCAGGGCCGCGCTTCACTAACGGAGGCAGGTCTCCCATAGAGCACACCGGCGGGAGAGTCTGTAGCCTGTGTGCCCCCTGCGAGGAATGTTCTAACCCTTCTCTCCCAGTGTGTAGATGCCCAGAGCTTCTGAAGGGCTCAGCCTCCAACGGGAACTCATGTGCTGAGCCCTTCTCGCAATCTGGCCCTAGCAGAGACTCTCTTCTTCCCTGAATGTGGAGCCCCCCTGTCTCATCAGCCATCTCTGTCTGCCGCTGCTTCCCAGTCGTGCAGGCCAGGTAACTAACTCTCCCTAACTGGAATCCCACAGGAGCCAGCCCCACAAGCCCACCAACAACCCCAATGCCTCCAAGTTGGCCCAGAAGGTGGGCGGTGCCGACGGCTGCCCCCGCTGTGGGCAGGCCGTGTATGCTGCTGAGAAGGTGATTGGCGCTGGGAAGGTAAGACAGCAGTGCCATGGGGGGAGCTGACTGCAGGGTGGTGGTTCCTGAGTCAGCATGTGGCTGGGAGCTCTGAAAGGGTCCATGGGCCAAGCCCAGATGCTATCATGGGCAAGATGTCCAGCACCCACAAATGGGGCTGGATTTTTAAGAGCTCAGCTAGTGCCCAACCTGCTGTGAGCTTTCTGGAGAATCTGACCCCTATGGGTGGTGCTGGCCCCTTCTGAAAATTCTTGTCTTTATGGTACATACAGGTGGCAGAGAGCCGCACGCATGGGATAGCCACAGGTCCTCTCCATCTCCCTAATCCTGGGGGATTATGGCTGGTCCCTTCTCCTGCCCCCCTCCCCATGCCCTGGGAGGAGAATGATATGCCTCACAGGCCTGGGCTGGAACACACGTCTGCTACAAGGAAACTGCCACGTTGGCATTCTCCCCTTAGGCTCTAAAAGGCTGGATCTGGCTTCCACAGCCCAGTTCACCCAGCTGCTGGCTTCCTAGGTCTTCAGTCCGTTGGCTCCTCTCTCCTTCAGCGCTGGCCCCTGTATGAGGCAGGGTGATGAAGTCTCCAGACTGTCTTTGGGTTTTCCCCTGGCTTTGCCCTGTGAACACATACAGCTCTGCTAACTCAGCTGTAGCATCTCCTGCTATTCCAGTCCTAGACTCTGTCCCGTCCACCAGGAACTCTGTGCAGTCCTGACCTGCAGCACCCTCCACTAGTCCAGCCTGACTCGTGTTACTGGGTCCTCAGTGGGGCTGTGATCCCCATATGTGTAGCTAAGACTACTGGGGCCATGTCCCATGGTTCTACGTGCTGCAGCAAGCTGAGGTGCTCTGAGTCTCTCCCAGTGAATTGTGGGAGAACTTGTCTGTCCTGGGCACTTGAAATTGTGGGAAGGCATCGGAGGACTACTGGCTTTCAAGTGGGTTTAGCTCAGTGGTTCTCAACCTGCAGCCCGCGGGCCACTTGCGGCCCAATCAGCACCAAGCTCGGCCCATGTGACATCCTCAGGGCCATAGAGGTTGTATTGGATGTGGCCCACAATGGTAAATAGGCTGAGAACCACTGGTAGCCTGTGTCCTCACTGCAAAGTGGGTGGGTCACCAGCCTGAGCTGAAGTGGCCAGCTAGCCTGGGTTGAAAGCACCATAAACTCGAGTGAGAGGGTTTTGTGTGTGGACGGGAGGGGGGTTAGGGAAACACCCAGGTAAGAACCCGTTGTGACCCAGCAGTGAAAACAGACCCTTAGAGTAAGGATCTGGGCACAGTGTTTAGTGGGAGACTTCGCATTCTACATCTTTAAGTAGCTGAAGCTGGAAATGTTGCTGTGTCTAAACAAACTGAGAGAGGATACAAGCGTGTCTTGAAATGTACCGATAGTTCTGCTGCTGGTGGAGGTGGCATAATTCCGCCTATTGTCTCCGCCTCCTGCCTCAACCCCAAGTCCACATTTTATTTTCCCAAAATGGTTCCATGTTTCCCAAAGCAGTTTTTTTTTTTTTTTTTTTTAAACGCCTGTGTCAGCAGCTCTCACTATTTGCAGTTTAACTGATTTATCCATTAGGAACTCGGGGAGCAGCTGGGAGAGCCCTAGTTTTAAAAGTCAGCCTGGTGCCTTTGGTCTCAACATCGGGGTGTAAGTTTCCTTGGTGTGCCTGTTCTAATTCTAGTGCTTTAGGATGCATTCATCTCTAGAATATGGAGCCAGGGGCTCTCGCCAGAGCCTTAGCTGGTGCGAGTCGAATCGCCACCGCTTGGCTGACTTTAGAGGAGTTGTGCTGATCAACAGCAGCCTAATGTTTAAGAGTTAACTCTTTACTGGAGCAAATCCTAAACTATGGGTGGCTGGTAGTTTGGAAACAAGATTAAAGGAGCATGTTTTACCTGTGATGTGTTTCATGCCTGACTGGTTGAGATCCGGGTTAGACCAGCCTCTGTAATCCCACTCGCCTGGAATCTTTTCTGATGAGCCAATTAGTTTTGTCTCACCAGGGTAATGAGTGGTTTTCCCTGAGCTGATCCGCTGGATGCAGGGGTAGCCCATGCTCACAGCATGGCTCTGTCTGAGGTCCTGGGGTCAGTCCCTGATGCAGACAACCCGTCGAGGGGCATCGTGTTCCGCGGGGGATGGAATATGTGAGCTAGGCTAGGGCAGGACACTGTTTCCCAGGGAAATTTGGCTGTGACTTGGGACTTGTGCTCAGAAGCTTTAAAACCTCTTTAAGGAGGGGCCGGGCACTGAGGGTCCTGCCCAGACAAAAGGAAGTGTGATAAAAGCCAACCCTTCCATGTAATGTTGGGGATACCAGCCAGGGACTACAAAGGGGTAAAGCCAAGGGTGTGCTGCTAGAAACAGCTACACTGCGGGGACCTGAGTACCACAGAGTCACGCTCACCTTAAATCCACCGTCCCATGGAGTGGGACATTGGTCTGACCCGGGCTCTAGCATGGCTGAATCCCTTCTGGGGAGAATGGGATTGTGACTGTGGCCTCGGGACAGGTGCTTTTCACTGTACAGCTTCCTCTGCGGCGGGGCCCTGGGGGTACTGCCGGGGAGAGCCAGGAACTGACATGCCCAGGGGTGGCTCTGTTTTTTGCCACCCTAAGCATGACAGTTAGGTGGGGGGCGGTGTGCTGGTTGCCGCGAGGGCGGCAATCAGGCAGCCTTCGGCGGCGTTTCTGCGGGTGATCTGCCGGTTCCGCGCCTTCGGCGTACCCGCCGCCGAATTGCCGCCAAAGCCGCGGGACTGGTGGACCTCCTGCAGGCATGCTGCCGAACGCAGCCAGACTGCCGCTCTCACAGCGACCGGCAGGCTGCCACCCACGGCTTGCCGCCCCAGGCACACACTTGCTGCGCTTGGACATGCCCTGGGTGTCCTACCTGTGGGCGACTGCCTGAACGGCTCCCTGCTCTGCTCCCCGCCCCCTCTGACTGCTCTCTGCTCCTCTCCCCGCAGTCGTGGCACAAGGCCTGTTTCCGGTGCGCCAAGTGCGGCAAAAGCCTGGAATCCACCACGCTGGCTGATAAAGATGGGGAGATCTACTGCAAAGGTGAGTGCCCCCCTTCCTGGCGTGCTGGCATCCCCGGGACCTGGGGGAGAGAGGAGTCCAGAGCAAAGTCGGGGAGGGGGCATTGTGGGGGTGCATCTTCAGGGAGAATGAATTGCTGACCACAAACCAGCACACGAGATGCTGAGAATTGTAGGTCCTGCTAAAACACTGGGGGGTAGCTGATATTGAAATGTGAATGGAGGGAGGTGCTGTCCGAATGGCCCCAGAGGGGCAGGGATGTACCCGGGGAGCACCCCGCGTATGGGAACAGCGAGCACTCGGACTCTCTAGTGGCCTGGCACCTTGTGGGTTAGCGCCGCACCGGCCACACGGGCTGCAGAACCACTGGATCTCTCCCCATCTAGCACCTACAGATGACCTCACCCTGCTCCACTGGGGCCATAGCCATGCTGGTCTAGGTTTGTGGGGGCGGCTGGTGGCCTCTGGAAGTGCCAAGTGAGTCTAACATGTCAGTATCTTTCAATGGGAGTCCGTAAAACCCCTAATGCTTCTGCTTTTGAAAGAGGTGGGCAGTGCCCACCCTACCTGCCCTAGTAGCCCCCTGGGGGGGAAGGGCATCACTGCCTTCATTTCCCCTTCCTGCCTATGGGGCTGTTGCCACCACATCCTCCCCTCCTCTCCCCATACCCCCCCGGGGGGGAAAGCCAGGCTCCTTTGCAGCTGTTCCCAAAGTGCTGCAGCCGGCAGCCAGGTTGCCCATGTGTGACTGGCTGCAGAGTCTCCTTGTGTGTGTGGCCCCAGCTCCATACGGGGGAACTCGCCCTGCTGCTGCCCGGGTTTGTGTCCCTTCCGGTTGGTCTCCAGGGTGGACAATCGCATAACTTTCATTGCACCAAACTCTGCCCGAAACCAGAGACTCTGCCATCCCTGATGATTATCCCGGGAGCTCTGCCCAGGGCTCACTGACAGTGACTCTGGGGGATTGTCACTTGATGAGGGCTGGGGTGTGGGTGGGATCTAGGAGAAGGGAGAGAACTCCATGTGAGCCTGATCTCTGGGGTTCGGTTGGGAACTCTTGTCCACATTGAGCAGTAGAGGTGAGAAACTAACACAGGGTAAACTTTAAACCCCCTCCCCCACCCTGGCAGCCAGCTAACAAGGGCAACTATCTCCAGGCTGGGGGAGAGTTGCAGTGGATAGGGAACCAGGCTGAGAGCCAGGACGCCTAGGTTCTGCTCCCAGCTCTGCCGCTGACATTGCTGCGTGATCTTGGGCAAGTCAGTTCCCCCCCTTTGTGCCTCAGTTTCCCTTGTTCATAAAGGGCTTTGAGATCCTCTGATGAAAGGTGTTAACCAGTCCCCATGTGCTTGTTTCTTCACCCTGTTTCCGCCTGCCTGAGAGATGGGGCCAGATCTGAACTCTGGGAACGAGCCTATTTCAACAATGACCCCACACCGTAAAACCACCTCCCCCCTCATCCCTATGTTCCCAGTGGCTGACACCCTTCCCTTCCCTGTGTCGTCATCACTCACGGCTTCTCCCTTCCCACAGGATGCTACGCTAAGAACTTCGGGCCCAAGGGGTTTGGCTTCGGGCAGGGAGCCGGCGCGCTCATCCACTCCGAGTGAGCTGTCAGGATTGGCATCTCCGCCTCTCCCCTGCAGGGCCGAGCGCTTCGCCGATACCAGGCTCGTCCAGACCGACCTTCAATCGTGGATCAAGACAGCCCGGTCCTTCCCCCACTTCCTGCCAGTGCTTCTGTCAATAAACTCCTGCTTATTCTAACTAGACCACCACCCACTTGCCTGCTGGTTTCCTGACCCAAAGCTCAGTGAACTAACAGGAATCTTCCTGTTGACAGCCGTGGGCTTTGTCTCAGGAGTGAAAAGCCCTAGCATAGGCCAAATGGCCTTGATGCCCTCACACGCTCGTGCAGAGAACTTTCCACGCAGCTGGGGAGTGTCACTTTGTAGGTAATAGGCTCACCTGTGAAACCTGGGTGCTCTGGGGCTCTGAATGCAGCCAGCCATTGGGACGTCAGAGGTGTATAACAAGCCTTATTCAATCGTTCCTAGATGTAAAAAAATCAAAGCTGGCAAATGATTGGGGCTTGTGGGTGGGTTATTGTTCCTCTGGAGACAAAGGGAGACAGAGATCCAGTGACTGATGTGAGCGAGAGATAGCGGGAGAGGAGAATATTTTTTAAATTGTGTATTGTATTAAAAATACTAATTGGAGGGACAGTCCAATATAAATCACCAGCCAGCTCCCCAGTGGTGTACATCATTATAGCTCTATTGACTTCAATACAGAAATGTGAAGTTACATCCTGGTTCTAAATCTAGTAAACTAGTGCGCTTTCAAAAGTGGCCACTGACTCAGATTGCCTCAGGTCGGGGGGCTGACAGGGTGCTGATCTCTTTCAGAACTACTGCAGCTCCCACTGATTTCAAAAGGGTACTTGGCACATCTGAGACTCCAGACCCAAGCTGCCTGTTACAGTGTTCCTAAAAAAACGATGCCCAGCGTCACTGGCTAACTTGGAAACATTTGGCCCAGATTTCTCTTCCCGCATTACTAACAGCACCGTAGCCTATTAACCCGAGAGCGTAGAAACAATCCAACTTGCTTTTCACTGTTTATGCCACGGTTTTGTGTTTCTCTCAGTTTGAACATTGAGGTCAATTTCATGCTTGTTTCACAGTTAATGCTGCAGTGTTTGGGTTGAAAACTCTGCCCAGAAATTTTTGTATGTTTTTAAAAAAACCGGGGCCAGTTTTGCCCTCAGTTACAGTGCTGTATGAACAAACTTTCCCCAGTACAGTTCTCATTATGGGGCTACAGGTGCAGCTTTGCTTTGATGAGCTTAGATACCATCTTGAGCAGAATAGAAAGATGCAAAAACCGAGCAAGGAATAATAGAACATGGGATCACACAGAGCATTCTATGGGTTTATACCTAAAACTTCACTAATTCACTGGGCATCATTCCTTCCCTTCACGGTGTTACCTGGGCAAAGATCACAGCTTTCATTTCTCCTGTTTCCTCCTGAAGCAGAGATGTCTAGGATTCCACATACCTTTTCCACAGTGCAGGAGAAACATTATGTCGCAATATTTCTACTGTATGTGCCATGTATGAGGATTTTGTTCAAGCAAAATTATGTATTCAATAAAGCTCTGAGAATGAGGCTTTTGTTCAGTCTCTTCTTTCCCTAGCAATAAGAGGAGGGATTAGTCACTTCAGAGGGGAAGCTCCTTCTTTGGCTTCATGTGAAACTGACTCTGTAGGAAGGGAACAGGCTGCTACTTTTAGAGAGCTGGATCAAAGCTACTTTATTACCCCACTGCTTGGGCCATCAGCAGGATTTGAACCTGGGACTGTCAGTGTTATACTATTAGCTACTTGTATCTCCTCTAGCTGATAGCACTACTAGACTCTTACTAGGAGCAGCATATGGGGGAGACAGGCCATATGCTGTGCTAAAGTAGGTTATACTGTATTAATTAGTCGGATCACAAGTGGCATGAGTTTAATCTCACCCTAGGGCCCCAATTTCTCCACCCCACTGATGCCCAGTCTGTGGGCATCTAAGCCCAGGACAGGAGCGACTCTGAGTCAGGCCTGGGCTGTAATAGCAGAACTACCTGGCTTATCCCTCATTAACTTCAGTCCCAAGCACTGCAGCGTGTGTAAGGGACCCAGGCTGGAGCTGCTGCCCCTCAGCGGGTTCCAGGGGTCTGGATCCTTCATTCACCATCTTCACCTGTTTCCCAGGAGCTCTTTCCATCATGGCTCTGGCATCAGAGCGCTCCATGGGGAGGTGCAGGGCTCTCACCCCAGTGTGCAGTCAGGCCCCTCCTCTTAGCCCAGCAGCAAGCGGAGGCAGCTTGTCTCCCTAATGGCGCTGGCAGAGCTCTGCAGGAAGGAAGGAATGGAGCCTGGCTAGCAGGGCCGGCTCTAACCTTTTTGCTGCCCCAAGCAGCAAAAAAAAGCGCGGCCCCCCCCCGAACCCCTCCCCGCCGAGCGCCGCACCGCGCCGCTGGAATCCCCCCCCGAGCGCCGCGAACCGCGCCGCCCCCCCGCCAACCGCCGCGCCGCCGGAGCCCGCCCCCACGCTGAGCACTGCGCTGCCAGACCCTCCCCCTGAGCGCCGTGGCCCGTGCCGCCCCCCCCCCCCCCCGGAATGCTCTGCCCCGCCCCACTCCCCCCCCCCCGGACCGCGGCGGCCCCCCCCCCGGAGCGCCCCCCGCCGAGTGCCGCGCGCCAGAGCACCCCCGCCCCCCCGCGGAATGCCGTGCCGCCACCCGCCACCCCAAGATTGGCCGCCCCTTACCAGGCGCCGCCCCAAGCATGTGCTTGGTTGCCTGGTGCCTGGAGCCGGCCCTGCTGGCTAGTGACAGGGTGTGCTCTCCTCAGGACACCACAGTAACAACAAGACGTCTCCCTCTGCCTGCCTGGTTGTGCAGCAGCAGGGCAAACGCCCCCACAGCTGTTTGTGGTGCCGAGGTCAGTGCTCTACGGGGGACAACTGCCCCTGCTGTCAGAGCACAGCGAGGACACTGCTGAGAACAAGGCTGAATGGGTCTCATTTGCCCCCAAGAGATCTGTCTAAAGCCCAGCTGCGACATGGGGGTATTGACACTGACGGAGATCTACAGATGGACGGAGCGGTACATGTGCTAATACTCAACCTAATAGGCACCCTCTGTGCTAAAGAGAGGCCATGGGAAGCCACAGGTCGGGGTTGAGAGGCAGCAACACAGTTGTGTGGGGAGCCCAGGGCTGGAATAGCAGGGGGCTGCAGGTCAGGATTGAGGTCAAGGGCTGTGTGTGGCTTGGAACTGAAAGGGGGGGCTGCAGGCCAGGAGCGAGGGGCACTTTCAGAACAGGGGTGGGGGGGAAGAGTTGCCACACCTCTGTGGGGCTTTTGGCTCCTAGCTGGACCCATAGGGATCCAGAGACCTTTCTGTGGTAAATGGTATTGGTTTCTTTGCCAAGTTCCCAGCCACCACCAAGGGGCAGGGTATGCCGGGCCCTGATAATAGGACTTGGTAAAGCACAAGGCTGGGGGTGATGTCCAATCTACCGTGCCCTTCAGTTACCCTGGCACAACTGGGGCGAATTGACGTTAGCTCTGATCCCTGGCTCCATGACAATGATGGGAAGTTGTCCCTAAACCCACTGTCAGCGGTGTTAAGTGACTGGCTCCACTCGGCTGCTCCTTGGGAAGGGAAGGGCTAGGGAAATTCAGAATCTGAACCCAACAGAGTTGGGTGAGTGTCTGTGCCCTCTGCTGGCAGACTCCTGGGCACTGCAGGCTGAAATACCAGGAGGAGCTCCAGGGTACCTAGGCATTAGATAGGGAGGGGAGGTGGCTGGGAATTTTCCCACGGAGTACATCTGGATCAGAAGGTTTCTCAGGTGCAGGTGGAATTTCGAGGGGGATGGGTAGAGAGAGGCCAACTGACCCAAAATAGCCAATAGCCCAAGGGCTAGGGCCATCACCTGGGAGCACTGGTTTGTATCAGGCAGAGCAGATCCCCTACATGCCAGATGAGGGCCATAACCACTGGTCTATTGGCTTTTTAAAAAGATCTTGGTTTCCTTGCTAGACAGAACAAAACCAAATCCCCAGCTCTGATGTTTTTTGTGAAAGGGAAGTGTCATTTTCCAGCCAGCTGTAATGGGGAGGTCACTTAAGAGTCTGGCACGTGTCTGTTCAAAGCAAGCTTCTTTCCCACTTGGGTAGGAAGGATGCCCCAGTTGTCAGTGTGTGAGCCTGGGAGTGGGGAGACCTGGGTTTAAGGCCCTGATTTGCAAGAGCTGGGGCACGTCCCTTAGCCTTGCTCTGCCTCAGTTCCCCAGCTGTACAATGGAGCTAATGGCCCTCACCTCATGAGTGCACAAAGGTAAATGTATTACAGGCTCTGAGGTGCTCAGATACTTCTGCACTGGGGGAAAGATAAGCACATGAGCCTGATTCAGCACAAATGCTGGCAGGTTTCACAGGCTGGGCCAAGGCTGGCTGGGGTTGGTTTGGCCCATGTACATTGTTAGGTCTGTGCATGAGGCCCAAGGAGATGGGTGGCTATGCAGGTGTTAGGGCCAATGGAGACATTTGCTGTATTATCTCCACACCCGGGGAGACCTCATCAGTCAGTGCCTCCAAGAGACAATGCACTTTCTCAGGGCTGTGCTCTTGGTTCCCTGGGCAGTCCTGGCTCCCCGGCATGCAAAGCCATGCTAACCTAACTGGGGAGCCTCCTTCCTTTGCTGTTTTGCCCCTGCAAATCAGAGTGGCATTGCCATGGGGCAGGGTGATAGCAGTGAAGCAGGGTGTTACTGCCACCATCTCAGGCATCGCTGTTTGTGTTGTGGCACCATGTCTATAGGATCCCATGCTCTGGGTGTCCCTAAACTGCTGACTGCCAGAAGCTGGGACTGGACAACAGGAGATGGCTCGCTTAATAATTGCTCTGTTCTGTTCATTCCCTCTGAAGCACCTGGCATTGGCCACTATTGGAAGGCAGGACACTGGGCTAGATGGACCTTTGGTCTGACTCAGTGTGGCCATTCTGATTTTCTGATCTGATCTCTTGAGAACATTCACAATAGGTCAATGGGCTAAGATCTTTCTCTAGTACTCCCCTGCCCAGCAGTCAGGGCTGTGGTTTTATATCTGGGTTTTCATTGCTTTCTTTCGTACCCCTCTCCTTCCTCCTCTTTCCCTTCTAGTTTTCACCTCTTTCCTCCTTTTTCTTTCTCTCTCTCTTCTTTGCTGCATTGCATTATGGCTGTGGGAGGGCCGAGTCCTGAGTCCTGCCGTGGGCTGACCTCGCAGTGCAATGACATCACCCAACCGTGTGATGAGCTGTGACATCGCAACGTGGTGACACCATGCTATGGCAGGGTGACCTCACGGACCAGGAGTTTCGCTTCTTAATCCACTGCAGGGCGGATGAAGTGTTACTGAGAGCATGGCACGGATGCATGGCAGCTGCAATACTGGAAGAGTCAAAGGTGGCCACATCCCAATTCCAGATCACCGAGCAGGCTCTCTGGATTTCCTGGTGACAATGGGACAGTTACAGGTCTCTGACACCAGGTGGCACTGTGGAGTCATTGCAGAGAAGGGCCCTGCTCTGTTCAGTTCCCATAAGGGGTGATTGTATTGCAGGCCAGGAGTGGGGAATTTGAGGCCCAGGGCTAGATAGATTTGGGAAGGAAGAAGCCATTCTGAGCTCTGGCTGCAGCTCATGTGGGGGCATGCTGTCATGAGTCGGCACCAGGGTGTGATGCTCTGGCATTGTCACAGAGTGCAGGAGATGCGGCCTGTCCCCCTGCTAACCCGGACCTGGCCTGTGGTGTAGGGGATAGACCATAAAACCACAATCCAACCCTTACGAGTGCCTGGGTCTTCCCAAGTTGCAGTTGCTTTGTTGCTGCTTCTCATGACATCGAGGACTAATGATCACCCTAAACTTCATGGGCTCCCCTCCCCTGCAGCTCTGGCAATGCCCCTAAATCCCAACCCACAGCCCCCTGCTGCTCCGGTCCTGCCCCCCTTCCCCCAGTTCTGCCAACACGCTTCAGCCCTGCTCTGCTATTGCAGCCCTGGGCTGCCCACACACAGCTCTGTTATGGTGCCAGCTCCTTGCTGCAGCCCCCAAATCTAACAGCCAGGTACCTGCCAAGGTCCAACTGACACTGTAGAAATGTTCTGTGCAACAGCCCCCACCATGGTTAAACGCTGGTCAGTCATGCAGCGCCCTGTGCCTGGTTCTTACTAAAACCTTGGCTTATAGACTGGGTCAGGGACTTCATTTGGTCCAGTCTATGCTGCAAGATCAAACCTGTGTGGCGGGGACACAACGGTAAAGTGCGGGTCGGGTCCCTCTTGGTTGACATAGAGGATAACCTACTACCGCTGGCAGCCAATGGTCCTTTAGCTCACATAGGAAAGGTGTGTGCTTGAGTCTTGGGTTCAACTCCTGCAGCGGGTTGTAATGTAGGACAGGGTAGGTGGGACTGAAGTTAACCCGAGGAGGCCTGCTCATGCTTTTGGTTACTCCAGATTTACGCCATGTAAGTAAGGGAGGAACTGGCCCTTGGAAACACTAACTAGTTCTTGGGTACAGCTTCCGCTGGGATTTGCGGCCCCAGCCCTTTTAACGAGGGGTAATTAGCCGTGTCTCACTCTTATCACAGACTTGCAGCTCTGGCCATATCCAGTGGCTGCCCTGAGGCTGACGATGGCTGAGAAATGTGGGTGATCAGTGGCTGCAGGCTGCATTCAGGGAGGCTCTTTCCAACAGCACCTGCGCTCCGCTCCCCTGGGCAGCACCATCACTAGGATGCAGGGAGTGGCTGGAGGTGACATTCGAATGGCAGCCATGCCGGGGGTGGGGGGTCTGAGCCATTCGCTGGGCAGCTGGCCCAGCTCTCCTCAGCCCTGGCCAGGGGCATCCTCCCACCTGCCTACGCTGGGTGCAGCATAGCTGATCCCCAAGCTCCTCCAACACCAGCCCAAGCAGGGGCCCTGGACCCTGGATCACAAACAGCACGTGGGCACCTCCACCACTAACTTCTGCCAACCCAAGAGCACAGTATGGGCATTTATCCCTCTATGGCAGCTAGTGTGGCTAAGAGCCTTCTTCTGCTGCCTGCCCAGATCTCTGCTTCTTTAGCTCAAGCAAGAGAGGCTGGTGAGTTTAGTGCTGAAGGTCCTAGATTCAAACCAGTGGTCCCCAACCTTTTCCATGGGGCGGGCGCCGGACGACTAATCTCCGAGGACTGTGGCCACCGGACAAGCAGCTGCCAAAATGCCGCCATGAAGCGGCAATGTCAAGAGGCATCGCCACCGAAATGTTGTGGCATTTCGGC
The DNA here is from genome assembly GCF_013100865.1 of Trachemys scripta elegans. Taxonomy (NCBI): domain Eukaryota; kingdom Metazoa; phylum Chordata; order Testudines; family Emydidae; genus Trachemys; species Trachemys scripta. The sequence goes on along the minus strand of NC_048301.1, from coordinate 130,919,319 downwards.
GGTAGTGCTTCATGACGTTGCTGCTTCTCGGTGGCATTTCGGTGGCTGCTTCTCCGGCGGCCAGTAGGTGGGTGCACATGGATGCCCCGGCGGTGCCATGGCACCCGCGGGCACCGCATTGGGGACCCCTGATTCAGACCCTGCTGACAACACAGGAAGGGGTGGTGACATCTCTATACTGCGTGGACCTGATCTCCCATCCTGTCCCTGTCAGCGAGGCGTTTGTCCTGGTTTCTGTACCCCCCAAGTCTGTGATGCTGGCTGCTTGCCTCACAGACCATCCCACCAAGCCTGTCATCTTGCCCTTCCACTGCAATGAGCCCTCTCTAGTATCTGTGCTGTTAGAGGATGACAACCTACTACTGCTGTCAGTTAAAAGCATTACCCCTTTAGCTCAAGTGGCAAAGGCCTGAGCGTAATGCTGAAGGGTCTGGTTTCAAACCCAGCACCTGCCCTGGTGTTTCTACTTTTATAATCCCCCCCCCTTCCCCAAAGCCAGAGGGAAGCACCAGACCATAATAAGGTCCAGAAGACAAGAGAGAGCCCCTTTGTGGGGATGTGCATATGTGAAACAACTGATCAAGCCAATGTGTGGGGGTTGGCAAAGTTGCACACAACCCCCCTAGGTTGCTCGTATCTGGGGCCACTGGGCCTGCCTGCTGCTGGGGTTCATTTTCAGGGGCGTGGCAGAGGCTGGGTGCGCCAGGCCTATGAGGCATGGTCGTATGGGCAGACCCCCCCCCCCCCCGCATGGCTGCCACACACCAGACTCAGACCCCACCTGGCCCGGCTGCTGCCATACGAATGACTCTGATCCTCGCCTGGCACCCGTGCTGTGCAAACAGCTCCATTCCCGGGTGCATCTTGCTGCTGAGCAAAGGGATTTACGCTGCCCGCCTGCCAATGATTCAGGCCTCAGACTGGCACATCAGCCCTGCAGCCCACTAACCCTCCCTCTGTACCCAGGGGCTGCCGCTACCCGGCAGTCAGAAAAGCCCTGGCTGTCCAAACGGCACTGGGGTGGAACCGGGGCTGCTCCGCAGGGATCCCCTCCCTCCCCGGCCGCGTGTGTGCGCCAATTTGTGAATGAATCTCAGCTGCAAGCCGAGGCCGCCCCCAGCCTGCGTTTGGCTGGGAAGGATGCCTGCCAGGCAGGAGGGGCGTGGGGCGAGGCTCCGCAGGGGAAGGGAGCCGAGCCGGGGCATGCCGCGACACAGCCCGGGCGGAGCAGCCCGGGGGATCGCGCCTGGCTGCCCTGCGCTGCAAGCGGAAGGGGCCGCGGTTCTCGTGCCCAGCCGGAGCCTGGCGCCCCGGGACCCCGGGCTGCAGGGGATGCCCCGGCGGGGGCCGGCCCGGCGGCCATGACCCCCCCGCAGGTGCTGAAGGAGGGGGTGCTGGAGAAGCGCAGCGGGGGGCTGCTGCAGCGCTGGAAGAAGAAGCGCTGCCTGCTGACCGAGGAGGGGCTGCGGCTCTTCGAGCCCGGCGGCTCCCGCTGCAAGGAGCTGGGCTTCGCCCGCATGCGGGCGGTGGAGTGCGTGGAGTGGAAGCGGCGGCACGTCTACTTCACCGTGGTGACCGACAGCGGCTGCGAGATCGACTTCCGCGGCCCGCGGGAGGAGCCCGGCTGGAGCGCGGAGATTGGCCTGGGGCTCGTGCGCTTCCAGAACCGGCTGGCCATGCAAAGTGTGCGGGCCCGGCACGGCGCCAGGGCGGGTGAGCAGCGGGGTGAATCCGGGGCTCAGCCCGCGGTTCCTTGCGTTGGAACTGGCTTGTCCCCGAGGAAGGAAACTTCCCTAGAGCAAAGGGCTGCTCAGAGGGGGAGGGGGTCAAATGGGGTAATTTGCCCCAGGCCCCCACGAGAATTGCAACTTGTTTTTTATGGAAGGGCCCCCGAAATTGCTTTGCCCCAGGCCCCCTGAATCCTCTGGGCAGTCCTGCTAGAGCATGACCCCTGGAGGATAACAATTTACCGCTACTACCAGCCAAAGGGGCCACTCCTTCAGCTTGCCTGAGAGGGGTCTCTGCTGAGTCTTACCTTCACCCCCTGCTGGGGCCGGGTGTTACCCCGCCCATGCCAAGGGTGATGTGCCAGTCAGCTTGCCCTTCCCAGAGCCATCCCAGTCCTCTGTCTCCAGGCCCCGCTTTTCCCTCCCTGTTTTCACTGCAGGGCCTGTTGCCTGATTTCCTGGGGTGCCCCCAACTTTCCTGGATTTCAGGGGGAGCTGCGGGTGCCGGGCTGGGTGCTGCATGTATTTACACTGTGCCAGTCGGGGTCTAGCCTCCCCCAAGGGCCCCTGAGCTGCTGTTTCCGTGCCCGGGTGGGGATGAATTTCAGTGCCTCTGTCTGGCCTGGCAGGATGATCCCACCTCAGCAGCACTGGGGAGGGGCAGTGGCAGGTTGGGAGAGGGCCAGGCACAGATCGTGTCTCCCCCGAGTGCCAGGCACTGCCTTGAGCTCATAGGGTTTCTGTAGCCTTTGCCTGGAACCTGTCTATGGGCTGATGATCCACTAGCAGAGTCACCCCTCTCCTTGTGCCAGAGCCCTGCTACAGGAGCCTGCCTTCCTTACCGGAATGCTGCTGCCCTGGGATCTCAGCGGGCAAGCCCGGTTGTTTCAGGACTGTGTTGCCAGTGCCCTAACCCCTCCCCCCTGCTTTGGAGATGATGTGCCAGGTCCCGCTGCCTGCCTCCTGGGCATGCTCCAACCTGGGCAGGTGCTGGGACAGCTGCAGATCCCCTTGGCTGGAGCAGTCCTGAGCTCCACGGTGGATTGGAGTGTCGGGGAGAGGCGGGTTGGATGGGAAGCAGCTGGACCTGGCTCCTAAACCCTGCTCCAGCATGTGCGCCAATCCCCTGGCTGATTTCCACAGTGCTGTTCAGGCACTTGGCACTGCTTCCATGGGGGATTGGGGTTGGGAGAGCTGATCCCTCTACCTGGTGAGTGGGGCAAGGCTCCCGCCCCCAGGCTAGTGACAGCATCCCCATGATGGGAGAGGTCCCCTCCCAGCAAGCCCTGGCCCTCGGGGTGGCCATGGTGACCATAGCGCTGCTGCTGTGGAACTTGGAGCTCTCAAGCTGGAAAACACCCCCGGGTCTCTTCTTTGCTCCCACAGCCCCAAAGCAGGGCTTGATCCTGCAGGGTGCCTGGGAGCCCAATTCTCCACTACCCCCTTCCTGTGTTTGGGGCAGGGAGGGGGGGCTTCAAGCCACCTTTGCTCTCCCCCTGTTCTGGGCCTGGCCTGGGCTCTCCATCTGTCCTGGCTCAGGTAGAGCAAGCAGTGGCTTGTATCACAATCCTGTGTGCCCCCCTCTCAGCTCCCTCCTCTGGCCTGAACCCAAGCTGGGGCCAGATTCCCCCAGATGTAAATAGGTGGAATGCCCTGTGACAAAGCGGTTCTGGCGGAACCTAACTGAGAGTGCCAACTCAGGACAAATTGCTCAAATAGGGCAGTCACAGCCCAAGGCTGGGGTTCTTTCCACCTCTAAGGCAAACCAAACCAGCCAGACTAAGAGGACTTCGGTCTCACCCCCCGGCTAACCGCAAGTCTCACAAGCAATCTCCTTAGACACTCCAGTTTCCCAGTATTACCACCAGTGCCACTCGTTATGGGGACAAATGGTTATGAAAACCAATACCCCAGTAAAAGAAAAAGGTTCTCCTGATCCCAAAGGACCAAGCCCCAGACCCAGGTCAATATACAAATCAGATCTTACCCACAAATCACGCTGTTGCCAATCCTTTAGAATCTAAAATCTAAAGGTTTATTCATAAAAGGAAAAGGATAGAGATGAGAGTTAGAATTGGTTAAATGGAATCAATTACATACAGTAATGGCAAAGTTCTTGGTTCAGGCTTGCAGCAGCGATGGAATAAACTGCAGGTTCAAATCAAGTCTCTGGGATACATCCCCCGCTGGGATGGGTCCTCAGTCCTTTGTTCAAAGCTTCAGCTTGTAGCAAAGTTCCTCCAGAGGTATGAAGCAGGATTGAAGACCCGATGGAGATGAGGCATCAGCCTTATATAGTCTTTTCCAGGTGTAAGAAAACCTCTTTGTTCTTACTGCGGAAAATTACAGCAAAATGGAGTCTGGAGTCACATGGGCCAGTCCCTGCATACTTTGCTGAGTTACAGGGCGTATCTGCCTTCTCTCGATGGGTCCATTGTATAGCTGATGGTCCTTAATGGGCCATCAAGCAGGCTAGGCAGAGCTAACACCAGTTTGTCTGGGATGTCACCCAGAAGCATAGCATAAGTTTGAAATACAGACAGTATAGAGCCACTATTCATAACTTCAACTACAAAAGTGATACACACATATAGACAGCATAATCATAACCAGCCAACCATAACCTTGTTTTAGACACCCCATTTGACCCCCTTTATACAAGATTTGCGTGCCACTACAGGACCTTGGTTGCAACACTGATCTATATGGTCCCAGATTACGCCCATGCCAAGGGTGATGTGCCAGTCAGCTTGCCCTTCCCAGAGCCATCCCAGTCCTCTGTCTCCAGGCCCCGCTTTTCCCTCCCTGTTT